>NC_063045.1:61362838-61647838 GCF_018812025.1 Megalobrama amblycephala
CTCCACTGATACCGATAGCCAATTATTCAGAGTGATATCTGTCGATGCCGATAGTTTGGGGGTTCTGCCTTTTATACCTTATAATTAATAATTATGCATTATATATTTAATTATTATATTTTGAAAGAAATGCAAATAAAAACTTTGTTCTTTCCATTTCATCAACTTGTTTCAGAGTAACTGGTATCAGTCATAAATAAACACATTACTCAAATTAATATTAACACATTAACTAAATTCTGAAGATTAAATTAATATTTCTTAACTTTCTGAATGTTATTAATTCATATAATTACTATTAATACTGAACATCAAATTGGTTTCTTAGCATTTTCTTTACACCGAGTCCAAATTTCCTGCCTTCTTTTGATTGACAGGATATATCAACCGATTATCGGCCGATATATATCGGTGCAGCAGAATCTCAGCGGACACAGCTCTCTCTCTCTCTCTCTCTCTCTCTATATATATATATATATATATATATATCGTAAGTCCTAACACAGAAAACGGCGACTGCTCTAACCTCCTCGTGACGCCAGCGTTACTCCGTCGTAGGAGAAGGCGAGGCAGGACGTGTCTGATCCGGGAGCGTGAGCCTGACGGCAGTGGAACTTGGTGTGGACCTGGAACAAAACAAAGACGCACATTAGAGAAAGGACCTTTCAACCCGTCTGGATGAGACCTGCGTTCCATTAATACACCCTGAACACACATAAAGACCTTTCATACCCGACCGTCTGCGGGACATGAGGTTTTCATCTGCAAAATGAGCGAAAAACAACTTCACACTTGATTCTGGAAACCACTTAATTCTTGGAAGTGTCACCCAGCATACAGTATTCTGCGCTGCTTTTGACATGCTGCCATCCCGTTTCTCATATTAAATATCAACACAAGGACTGAGAATGAATATATAAACCAAAATCTTTTAAAGTTGAGTGGAGAAACCCTCTTCTAGAGCTCCTGTCTCTTCAATTACTGGACCACCCGAGTCTTTACGCTGAACAGCTCGTCACATGAGAGCGTGAGAACGACTTGTTTTCTCTGAGGGATCTAATGGAGGGTGAACAGACACCTCAGAGATGCTCCATGAAGAGCCCGAGAGGAACTGAAGGAGACCCAACGCTATATATTTCAAATCTATTGTTTTTTCTTGGGTTTTGACACTTTTTTATTAGTAGGATAGTGGAGAGCTGACCAGAAACATAAATTAAACTTAAATAAAATTAAATTAAAAATAACATGAAATAAACAGATGAAAAAATAATATAAAAAATAAAAAATTAAATATATACAGTAAAAATATATATATATAAATTCACACATATGATCTCAATGGGGAAAATTACAATCAATCAAATATAATTAAAATAAATAAATAAATTAAATTTAAATAAATTAAATAAATGAATTAATTCACATAAGATCTCAATGGGGAAATTACAATGAATTAAATAAATTTTAAATATTAAAAAAAAAAAAGTCAAATGAAATAAATTTGCATATAAGACCTCAATGGGGAAATTACAATGAATTAAATATAATTTAAATAATTATTAAATGAAAAATTAAATAAACAGATTAAATAAATAAATAAATAAATTCACACATAAGATCTCAATTCCCCATTGATTTATATTAAATTATACAATTAAATTTAATAATTAAATAAAAATCAAATGAAATAAATGAAACAGATTAAATAAAATAAATTAAAATAAATACATTTTAAAATATGATTGTATTTTATAATTTAAATTTAACTCTTTAACTTTTTTTTTTTTTTTTAAGTTTCCAAAACACCATT
This sequence comes from Megalobrama amblycephala, assembly GCF_018812025.1. Lineage (NCBI taxonomy): Eukaryota > Metazoa > Chordata > Actinopteri > Cypriniformes > Xenocyprididae > Megalobrama > Megalobrama amblycephala. The sequence continues at coordinate 61,364,649 of NC_063045.1, forward strand.
TGATTCTAGCTTCATGCATTCTTTTTCAAAGTGGGAAAGTTTAATTAAAAAGCAACATTTTAAAGAAAAAGATGAGAAAAGCGTGTTTTTGTCAAAGACGTCAGGCAGTTTTGATTAATATGCAGTTAAATGTTTGATGATTTTGTTATTTATGTGCGTCAGCAATGCTTCAATCCCTTGTTTCTGCTTCTTCTTCACCAGTGTTTTGATCTGGAGATTCTGTACTCTTTCAGAAGATGCGTAATAGCGCCCCCTACAGTATAACAGCAAAAACATGGATTGCTGTTTCTCAAGGAAGGTAAGGACCAGACATATGAATCCGATACAGATTCCAGTGTGTCTAAAGCCTGAGCAAGATGTTTCTGAGCTTCATTTGTCTGATCAATAACAGTTTGAGTGCCCTCAATGTCACAAACCATGAAGAACAGAGCATTCTGACCAGCAGAACATCACAGCCTCAGCTTAACGCTCAGTTAATAAAACAGATGATGACAGCAATACTGTATGAACTCAATAAATGATCAAAGTGTCTATGATTTCTATGATTCATCTAATAATATTTCTCATTTCACAATTTCAGGCTGTCTGAACATGGCTCTACCAGAAGAGAAAATCAATCAGAATGTTTAGATGCCTTGGCAACTAGCTGAAACAAAATAACTTTTTATATATATTTTACTTTATTTTAGCTAATGTTTATTTTATTTAAAGTAATGAAAATGTTTTTTTTATGGTTTTGGTTTTTACGTCAATATCCCTGGTCTGGTTAGAATTTGCTTCCTTACATGAGTGCCAAAGTCCACAAATCTGGAGCTGAAGAACAGCTTCAAAGAACCTGAAGCTGCAAAAACATCTAAACTGCTTCCAAACCATTGAAATCCATCACATATTCACTGTTATACTACAGCAGTGGACATTAGCACAAACAAATCTAAATAACACAGGCTACAATGTGAAGCAAAATGATGATGGTTTACATAAAAAGAGAGAGAGAGAGAAAAACAACACCAGCCCTGGCAAAACCTGGCACTGGGCAGTTAGTAGGCTCTTTTATGTGATGGCTAGAAAGCGAACTCCCAAGTCTATGTAATGTTCTGTTGCTATACAGTTGCTAGGGTGCTCTAAATGGTCGCTAGGGTGTGGCTACATGATAATCATGGTGATACTTACAGACTGGTATCCAACGAAAACAAAAGAGCCAATCCCAGCGCCTCTATGATGTTGTGGTGCTGAGATACGGCTTGTTCATGTTGCTGTACGGTTGCTAGGGTGCTCTAAATGGTTTCTAGGGTGTGGCTACATGATAATCATGGTGATACTTACAGACTGGTTTCCAACAAAAACAAAAGAGCCAATCCCAGCGCCTCTATGTTGTTGTGGTGCTGAGATACGGCTTGTTCATGTTGCTGTACGGTTGCTAGGGTGCTCTAGATGGTTTCTAGGGTGTGGCTACATGATAATCATGGTGATAATTACAGACTGGTTTCCAACGAAAACAAAAGAGCCAATCCCAGCGCCTCTATGATTTTGTGGTGCTGAGATACGGCTTGTTCATGTTGCTATACAGTTGCTAGGGTGCTCTAAATGGTCGCTAGGGATGTGGCTACATGATAATCATGGTGATACTTACAGACTGGTTTCCAACAAAAACAAAAGAGCCAATCTCAGCGCCTCTATGATGTTGTGGTGCTGAGATATGGCTTGTTCATGTTGCTGTACGGTTGCTAGGGTGCTCTAAATGGTTGCTAGGGTGTGGCTACATGATAATCATGGTGATAGTTACAGACTGGTTTCCAACGAAAACAAAAGAGCCAATCCCAGTGTCTCTTTGATGTTGTGGAGCAGAGATATGGCTTTGTTCATGTTTTGCTAAACGGTTGCTAAGGTGCTCTAAATGGTTGCTTGGGTGCTCTAAATGGTTGCTATGGTGTGGTTACATGATAATCATGGTGATACTTACAGACTGGTTTCCAAGCAAAACACAAGAGCCAATCCCAGTGTCTCTATGATGCTGTGGTGCTGAGATATGGCTTAATCATGTTGCCATACGGTTGCTAAGGTGCTGTAAGTGGTTGCTAAGGTGTGGCTAGACAGTTACCAGGGTGAAACTAATAGACTGGATGCGTGTCTGAATCAAAAGATGGTATGGCTAGAGAGTTTACACCCACTTGTCTCTACGATGTTCAGATCCAGAGATATCCCTCTCACCTTTTTTCAATGGAAGTCTATGGGGTGGTTGCTAGGATGCTGTAACTGGTTGCTAGGGTGTGGCTATGAAGTTGAAATTTCACCATTTCTTCACTGCTTGCTAGGCTGAGTGAAATGAGCCCTCCCCCAAGTCTCTACAACATTCTGATGCGGAGATATGATGTCGTAAATTTCTGTCCAATGGGATTTTTCGCCTGCTAGATGAAAATTCGACGCCGTTCGTAAAAAAATGTACCAATGACCACATTTAAAAATAAACACTTTTTGGCATAGCATAAAAATAACCTGTAGCCCACCTGATTGTTCCGAATATAAGACATGTTTTTTCTTAGAAATACATCAGGGTCATCTTAAATTCAGGGTCTAGACTTTTACATGTAAACAATACACCCGCGCAACAATAGGTGGCGCCAAATACGCGTAAAAAAGCCAAGAAATATGGTGTGTAAGTGTAATGTTAATCACAAAAAATATAGTAATGCAGTGCTTCTCAACCAGGAGCATAGCATAGCATAAAATAAAAAATATAATTAAATAAAAAAATAAATAAAATAAAATAGTTGAAATCTAGGTATCGTCTTACATTTTAAAATCCCGTTAGCGAGGCGTGCAAACACGACAGTTAGACTGTAAGCTTTTCTTTGAATGTTAGCAATTTTAAGACTTTTTTCGCTCGTGATTTTATAACATTATACTCTGGCACTGTATTTTTTGGCGCACTTGTTTTACGTGTATGTGGCGCCACCTATTGTTGCGGATGTATTATTGATGTAAAAGTCTAGACCCTGAATATAAAACACAAAGTATACTTCACTTTTTACGTGTACGCGAGAGTCAGCGTACATTGTGCGTGATGCAAATGTCATCATCAGAAGAGTACGAACGTACTGTACGTGCACCACTGGATTTTTGTAACCGAGCGTAATTGTGTTCGACTGTGTGCGTACACGTAAAAAAAACAAAAAAAACGAAGTATACCCAGGGTATGCAGTACTTCTCAGTACCTTAGCAATTTGGGATGATGAAATGAAATAAAATAAATATGTTAACATTGCTTCTCAATCAAGAGGCTTAGCAAACTTGGGATGATGTAAAATAAAATAAAATAAAATAAAATAAAATAAAATAAAATAAAATAAAATAAAATAAAATAAAATAAAATAAAATAAAATAAAATAAAATAAAATAAAAAAATAAAATACCCAGGGCTTAAGACGAACCTTTTTTTCCCCCAGATGTATTTCTAAGAAAATAACATTGTCTTGTATTCGGAACAATACATTAATAATGGTGTTTTGCAAGCCCCACTAATTATCACGTTTAAAGTGATCAAATCGCAAGTAAAGTGTGTGTTGCCCAGCAGCGGCTCTGCTCCAGACACGAGTGATTTCTCAAATCATGTGTCCAATATGGAAAAATAATGCATATGTGTTTGGAATCACATGATGGTGAGTAAATAAGGATCTTACATAATTTGTGAATTATTTTTCCAGGTTGGTAACAGTGGAAACATTCAATAGGTTTTTTTTTTTTTTTTTGTAGACAAAACTTCACGGTTTGAGTCTTTACAGAAACTGACTTGCAAAAATAAACCCACCATGAGAAGTTTTCACTGGAGTCATGACAACTAGCCCCGCTCAATTAAAACAAATGGAGAGTGATGGAAACTCAAGCCAGTTAATGGATGGAGAAGCAAAAAGTGCCAAAACACGAGCTGAGGACAGGAAGGAACGACACGAGGGGGCAAAAGCAACGAATCGACGGCATAAAAGTGAGAGACGGTGGAAAAAAACGAGGTACAGAAATAGCTGCAGAGAGAGACTGAGTCAAAGAAGAGAAGCTGAAGTGTGTCTGGACGTATAACCGCGCTGGAGAACGTTCAGAGGAAGTCATAGACCTGGAACGACCAGATAACGCGGCGACACACATCGTAAGAGCCAGATTACGTGTTCCCGTACCGTCCTCACCGCGCCACTCTTCGCCAAACCAATTTACTTCTGCATAATTGTCCGTCTTTATCAGACTTTTTCCACCTGCTCGAGCGGCTCTGCTGATTTCCCAACACTCACTAGGGCCAAATCAGTTTAATTAATTCACGACACGCCTGGGAAAGTTATTTCACTTGAAACGAAGGACATCCCAGCGCTATTCACAACGTCTGTCAAAGACAATGAACCTGAAAGACAATGTGAAATCACAACTGATGTATCGCTGGATTTACAGCGCATGATTCATCAGTGTATGTTACTGTAAAGGAAAAAGTATGTTTTCATAATCACAAAAATTATAGTAAAGCAGTGCTTCTCAAACAGGAGCCTTAGCAACTTGGGATGATGAAATGAAATGAAATGAAATAAAATAAATTTGTTAACACTGCTTCTCAACCAGGAGCCTTAGCAAACTTAGGATGACGAAAAAAAATAAAATAAAATAAAATAAAATAAAAAAATAAAACAAAACAAAATTACTTTTTTTTTAATATTGCTTCTCAACCAGGAGGCTTAGCAAACTTGGGATGATGAAAAAAATAAATATTAATAATAATAATAATAATAATAATAAAAAATAATAAAATAAAATAAAATAAAAATTTAACATTGCAAACTTGGGATGACAAAAAAAATAAAAAAAAATAAAAAAATAAATAAAATAAAATAAAATAAAATAAAATAAAATAAAATAAATTATAAAATAAAAAATATTTTTTAACATTGCAAACTTGGGATGGCAAAAAAAAATAAAAAATAAAATAAAATATAAAATAAAATAAAATTTTTTTTAACATTGCAAACTTGGGATGACAAACAATAAAGATAAAATAAAAAAATAAAATAAAATAAAATAAAAAATAAATGAAATGAAATAAAATAAAATAAAATAAAATAATATATTTTTAACATTGCAAACTTGGGATGGCAAAAAAATAAATAAAATAAAATAAAAAAATAAAAAAATAATAATAAAATAAAATAAAATAAAATAAAATAAAATAAAATAAAATAAAATAAAATAAAATAAAATAAAATAAAATAAAATAAAAATATTTTTTTTTAACATTGCTTCTCAACCAGGAGCCTTAGCAAACTTAGGATGACGAAAAAAAAAAAAAAAAAAAAAATTAAATAAATTAAAAAAATATATTTTTTTAACATTGCAAACTTGGGATGACAAAAATTAAAATAATAAAATAAAATAAAATAAAATAAATAAAATAAAATAAAATAAAATTTTCCCCTCATCTTTTGTGTTTACTGAAAAACATACACTGGCGGTCAAAATCTGGAATACTTAAGATTGTTTAATGTTTCTGAAAGGCGTCTCTTTTGCTCAAGGCTTCATTTATTTGATCCAAAATACAGTAAAAATAGTGAAATATTATTAAAATAAACATTTTCTATGTGAATATATTGGGAAATGTAATTTAAAAAATATTTGTTATCACTTTATTTAAAGCCTTTATGTATAATGCATTATAAAAGGTATTCATAATGTACGTTATAATGCATTTTCTCTTTTCACAAATAACTGTAACCAAAGTTAAAATGCATTATAATATTTGCAGATACATCTCAAACTGGTTGTTTGTCATGTGTTTTAATGCATCATACTTTTTAAAGGTGTGTTCAATGAATAGATAAGTATTATAACTGTGGTTACAATTACTCATGAGATCATACATTAAAAACACTTTTATAATGCATTATATATAAAGGCTTTAAGTAAAGTATTCTAGCCTTTATGGAGGACTTATCAAGTTAAAGATGTTGAGAACCGCAGTATTAAATGAAATCTCAACCGGAAAATCGTGTTAAACATCAGCACATGTGCAGCGACATCTATAACACATCAACAATTAGTGCAAATCAACTGGATATATATATATAACCGAGTTTGCGAGCATGAAACATCCGACCCGACACCTTCTTGGGTTTCAGGCTTTGGCCGCGGAGCACAAAACAGCCCTGTTCCTGTTCGGAGGAGTCCTGGGGTTCGTCTCCCGCCAGATACACACATGAGGTAACGCTTGCTGGAAGGGCACAAAGAACACGGCCTGGCAGAAATGTGATTATTGTTGACAAGACGTATCCAGGCCCCTTCATCCCAGAATACCGTTCTCCCACCGTTCAGAGTCCGGCTCGGGTTTCCAGCCCTGATTACCAGCGAGAGCTTCGAGAGACGTCCATCATCCATCGCCTGTCATCGCCAACAGCATGATAAGCATCACACGCTGGAGATTTCACGCATTGAACACAGAAGGATGGAGATCGTTTGCTCTCTTGGTTAGAAAATGTGTAACTGAAGCCAAATGTGAGGGGCAAGCGGAGTTCAAATCCACCTGCCATCTTTGTTCAGTTCACCATGTCTTCTCAAGTGTATTGCTTTAATTGCTTTAGCAAAGTAAACAAATATATTTATGCACAAATATGCAACTTCCAGGAATGAATGCAAGTGTTTTCAAGGTACCAGGTTGATACATTGTGAACTAGTCACTGGATTTGAGGTGATGATCTGAGGTACAGTACAGTACAGAATGGCTCAAATGATTTTGTCTCATTATAAAAGTGGAAAACAACATCATTTACAGTCATACAGATCAGAATAAGATATCTGTAAAGTGGGTGTACACTCACAATAAAAACAAAACATTGTGTTTTAGAAAGAAAACAAATAAGGTGCCGCTTTCTGCCATCTGTTTCCTTTCCGTGAAGTTTGTGGAGCGCGTCACAAAAATGAGTCGAAACTTAGCAAGCTCTTGTGTGCCATCTGAACTCTTGTTTTGGGTTGGTGCATAGATCGTCCCTTCTTCTTCTGCTCTTTTTCCTGTTGTGGCGGTTAGCAAACAGCGTTGCATTACCATGAGCGCCCCCTTCTGGATTGGAGTGTGGATCGCCTGAGACTATATTCGTCGTCTGACTGTATGAACTGAACTGCGACGTCCGTATTGTGACCGTTCTGGATGAATACATGTACCATGTACACCCCTAATATATATATATATATATTAGCAATATCACATGAGTAGCCGCAGGCTGAGTGCTGTAGGTAATCACTGCATGCTGATATAGAGCCATATCGCACGGCTACTGCGTTTATACAACAGTTCGACTGCATGAGTGTGTAAATAAATAAGAAACAACAATGGAGTGTCTTTAAAAACACTCTTTTGTGAGGAACTATGGATTCAAATCTCAAGTTGACAGTTTAACCCTTTAAGACCGGATGGAGCGCCGGCGCTCCCATTTGAGTGTCTCTCTTTAAGAGCCAATAAAAACTGAACCCATATAGGTAGCACAATAATTCTTTTTGCATACAAAACCAGAGACTTTAAACTTTCATATCAAGCCTCCAACATGCTTCTGTTGCGTTGTTTTCACCCTCTAATGAGTCTGAGTGATATGCTTTTAAAACAAAAACAACACAGCCGCTAACTGAATACAAATATGTATATTTCACGTGCTCATAACTTCATGATATTTATAGCAGTATTTAAAGCAGATTCTCACGATTAGAATGAACCCAAAATCATCATAATGCGTTGATCACAAGATATTACTCACGGAATGATTTAACATACTTGGCTAAAAACATGTCTCTTATCTTTTCGGGATGCAGTGTGTATCCAATGTTCCCGGACATGTTCGTTTTCCAACGTGGAATAACACAAAATAGATATAATTTTAAAGTTTAGAATCTCATCTTTTTAATGCATCTATCCATTTTGAAAAACTCCAAAGGAGTGCTGAGAAGTGCCTCTAAAACGGAGTTTACCGCCCGTGGGCGCCACCTGGCTGCGGAAAAAATGAATAATTTATTAAACTAAACTTTATGCTATCACCACGAAATTTGAACCAGATGCAGCTCACATGTAGGAGAGCATCACCAAAAAAATTTTTTATCCGATTTTAATGCGTTCCTGAGTTATTCCATGTCAAATAATAAAAAAAGAAAAATTATTTTAAAAAATTTTATATATTTTTTGTCTTTTATCAGCTGTTTCTCAGCATGAAAATGTCCAAATGCAATGTAATTTATAAAGTGTTCAATCAAATGATACCTACCTTTTGACTCTCTTTGCTAGAGTTTTGGAGTTATGAGTCTTTATTTTTGAGTGTGTCGCTCAGAAAAAAAAAACTCTAAAATAGCCTTTAGGTCTTAAAGGGTTAACAGCTGAGCCAAAGCCTCCCTTACCAATTCTAAAACGTCACTTTAGAACTTTAGTAACGAAAGAACGTTGAGTCACTTCATTGAAACTCACTGTATTATGTAGAGTATTATGAGACAAAGAGAGAGAGAGAGAGAGAGAGAGAGAGAGAGAGAGAGAGAGAGAGAGAGAATTATCTGCATCTAGCTGATATTCTTCAGGACAAAATCAGTTTGAATGTCCGCTGAGGAAAGTGATATCTTTATCTTTGTCCTTTTAACATTTAAGAGGATTTCCCATGACATCGCTAGTCAATGCATTTTTCAGTTGCGTCTTGTAAGATGTTGTTTAAAGTAAAAACAATGTTCTTTTTTCCTTGTTTCAGTCCATTTCAATATAAAAGTCTTTGCGACTGACTCACTCACTCATAAAGACAGTCTTTACCGCCATCTAATGGTGTATTAATGTAACTTTGACTGAAGTCGAAATCACTAATAGTACAGAAGAGGATTAGGCCAAGCAATAATAAAAAAATAAAACCATCTTGAGATAAAAGTTGTTTAATTTCGAGAAAAAACTTGTTAAATTTCGAGAAAAAAGTCGAAATAAAATGTTGTGAATAAACTCGTTAAATTACGAGAAAAATGTTGAGATAAAATGTTGAGAATAAAGTCATTAAATTACGAGAAAAAAGTTGTTAAATTACGAGAACAAATTCGTTAAATTATGAGAAAAATGTCATTAAATTTCAAGAAAAAAGTCTAGATAAAATGTTCAGAATAAACTCATTAAATTATGAGAAAAAAGTTGTTAAATTACGCGAACAAATTCGTTAAATTACGAATTTTTCTCATAATTTAACGACTTTTTTCTCGTAATTTAATGACTTTATTCTCATAATTTAATGAGTTTATTCTCATAATTTAATGAGTTTATTCTCAACATTTTATCTCGACTTTTCTCGAAATTTAACAACATTTTCCTCATAATTTAACGAATTTGTTCTCGTAATTTAACGACATTTTTCTCGTAATTTAATGACTTTATTCTCAACATTTTATCTCGACTTTTTTCTCGAAATTTAACGAGTTTTTTTCTCGTAATTTAACGAGTTTATTCTCAACATTTTATCTCAACTTTTTTCTCGAAATTTAACGAGTTTTTCCTCTTAATTTAATGAGTTTATTCTCAACATTTTATCTCAACTTTTTTCTCGAAATTTAACGAGTTTTTTCTCGAAATTTAACAACTTTAATCTCGAGATGGTTTTATATTTTTATTATTGCTTGGCCCTAATCCTCTTCCGTACTAATAGACTCTTTCTCAATACCAAAAAATGCGGCATGTTATTTATATAAAATATAATTTATTGAGCAATAATATTTAAATTAACAACAATAGCCATTATAACAGTAAAAGAAGTAAAATAGGAAATAAACAAAAGCAAACAGTTCAGTCAAACGTACAAAAGCAGCGCTCTAGTTAGTACAGGATTTAATTTCAAAACTTAATATAGCCCTTAAGCCAAATCTATTAGCTCTGGAACAAGTAATATATTTATAAGACCAAAGATTGCCCGTTTGATATACCCAAATGAAGCCGAGATGAAGCTGTTCTCGGCGGGTACACGAGCACTGAACGGTCGCCGGCGGCCTGGAGCTCACATCTCTGAAAGCGTCTAAATGAATTTTCAACAAAAACAAAACTAATGTTGTTTGGCCAGACGGTCTCTTGCGTTCCAAGTTGGCGGTTCAGAACAAGCCGGAATAAAAGTCAGCATTCGGGACTTTAACAATGACACTTTGACATGGAGAACAACAAACAGTTCAGTCTAATAATGATAATGATGCAAAGCTTCATGATGTTGTGGGAAAACTCAACATGAGACGCTACAGTCACACGGATCTCAGGACTCTTGATTTTCCTGCAGCGTCGGAGGTGAATGTTCAAGTGTGAACTAACTACCCAGATGTGCGGTTGAAAATGAAACCCCACGTGTCCCAGCAGCTGGAGGAAAACAATCAGATCACGAGAGACGGATATGTGCTTCCTTTCAGAGCGGCTTACGTCAGTCTTTGGTTTAATCGCTTTTCTGTGATTTATTTCTCTGATTAAAAGAATAGGATGATCTGCTGCGCTCGAGCGATGAAGTGTTACGAACAACGAGTGCTCAGATTTCAGCGAGCAGCTGCAGAAATGTGTCTGTCGTTTTACACAGAGGTGACTATACCAGGTTAAAGTTGTGCTAACTTTATCAGCCCGGTCCAAGGAAGAAACCAAACCCATGCAAGTGTCGTACAGATGAGACATGTGACCTCCGGAAGAGAGGAGTGGCTGATTGGATGTTTCCGTGTGTTGAATTTCAGGGTGTGTTTGTTCTACAGGAAGATGAACAGATGAACGGAGGAAGTGGATCAAAGAGCAAAGAAACATCTTAATACGTCTATGAGACTTCTTGAGGAAGACTCAACCTAAAGCTCTCCTCAATGCATTTTATTGCACATTTAATCATTTGTATGTTCTTGTGAATAACTGTAACCTTAAAATACATTATAGAACTCGCTTACTCATAGTTACACTTATAAAAGAGTATAATGCATTAAAAATGCATCAATTTTGTTTTGTTTTTATCATGTGTTTTAATGCATTAATGTATTATAATGCATAACAATTTGTTACTTTTTTCATTTTGGTAAATAAAACATGTTTTACAACCAGTTTCATGTGCTGTATTGTGTTATAAATGCATTGTATATTATGTAATAAAATATATAACTATATAACATAAAAACTCAATTGAGGTAATAATGCATTCAAATACGTAAAATTATTTATGTTAAATAAAACATCATACATACGGTATATATTATAATTATATATTATATTACTTGTTTTTATATTTAAAATAGTTATATAATATATAATTATATATCATATTAAACATTTCTTACCGATTCTGTAATGGTTAAATAAAATAAAAGTAGTCAAAAAGCATGTTTAATTAATTTAAAATAATAAAACTTATACAATTCAACAATTTATTAAAAGTTTAAACAAAAATTCCATTTTATTTTCCCAAATCCCTATTTTTTACCCATTAATTGAGGTAATAATTATAAATGAAAAGATTTAATGCATTCAAATATGTAAAATTATTTATGTTAAATAAAATAAAACATCATATTAAATATATATATATACATCATATATTAAATATAATCATATAATTTAATTGAGCTTATAATTAGAAATGGAAAGATATAATTGATTACAACTTGCAAAATTATTTATTATTATTATTATACAAAAATGTGTGCGTATTATGTTTTAATTTATTATACTCTTTAAAATTTGTAGCCATGAATAGGTAAGAACTAAGATAATAATAATAATAGTATGTAATATAATATATAATTATTATTATATTATATTATATATACACATAATACTACATATAGTTATAGGTAATTATATATTATATGTAATTATATAGTATATAATCATAATTTAATTGAGGTTATGATTATAAATGGAAAGTTATAATGTATTACAATTTATAAAAGTTAATAATTTAATTTTACTGTATTATGCATTTTAAAGCATTATACTCTTTAAATAATTTGCAAAAAAGTACTTTAATGTAATATAATGCACAATATAACACACAATTATATATAATAATATCACAATTTAATCGAGATTACAATTATAAACACGTTGATTTATATAAAACGATTTGACATATTAAAGCAATAAGAGCTGACATACAGGAACTGTCAAAGATGGAGCTGATCTATTCTCAAAGACAAATAAGTCAAACACACGCTGACGTAACATCACGCAGAAGATACGACATCACCTCTCCACTTCAAAGAGAGCGAGACACGAGGTCACGACCCCGTAATCAATGTCCAATCCCTGCTCGGAATCATCTAGAGGATCAATCCTCAGGAGCACATCTGTCCTTCCCAATATCTCCACGGACGAGATCAAGGTCTGGCTGCTAATGGATCATGTCTGGCTGCATTCTCTGTTTATGAGCAATAGATGTCAGAGTCATGCTGGTTTACCCAACCCGGCCTTCTGATTGACACGTGTTCACAGACTTACAGAACTCTGTTTGTGATGGTGATTTTACAGCAGACATCAGCATGAGGGGTTTTCACCTCTTCTAGGGCCTTATGAATTAGTTTCATTTCTTCATAAATTCTCTTTTTCTGTTTTAAAGGGGTCATATAAAGATGTAAAATAAGTCCCAGCTTTTTAGCTGTAATGAAAACAACACTGGCTAATTCACCTCAGATCTGCAAAATAAATAAATGGGCACAAGAACGTTCAAACTGTCGACTCAATGCGAACAAACAAGTGTATTCTATGACAAAGATTGGTTCAGTCACTCCGTATGTACTTTAAATAATGTTTAAATTGTGTAATATTTATAATTTTTACTAAGTACTTGCCCATTTCATTGTGTCCGCTGTGCTCTTGTGCCCGCCCACACTCTCTTCTGATTGGCTCTGGTTTGTCATTGATTTTATTGTTTCTCATTTTCACGTCGCGTCTAGTGCGGACAGTCAAATTGCTTGTCGCTGGAATCTTATCGCATCGCGTCTGGTGTATGACATTTTCAGTCAAGAAAACTTTTCCGCCATTTTCAATTTTCCAAAAAAACTACTTTTTTCGAACTCGTCCTAGACGGTTCGTCTTGATTTTCACCAAAATTGGCTCAGATCATCTTCATACTATGCTGGCAAAATGTTATTAAAAGCTTTTTGATAAACTTAAGCACCACTTGGTGGCACTAAAATTCAACAAAATGTGAAATTGGCTCTAACTACAGTACCGTTGGTCTGATTGACGTCAACATTTTTCCGCCATTTTAAATTTTTCAAAAAAATTTTTTTTTTTTTTTCCGAACTCGTCCTAGACGGTTCGTCTGATTTTCACCAAAATTGGCTCGGATCATCTTCAGACCATGCTGGGAAAAATTTATTAAAAGCTTTTTGATAAACTTAACTGTTCTCGAAAAACACGAATTTGACGAAAAGCATGAAAAAACCTTTAGCGAATATCTTTGAAACCGTTATTCTGATCACGACGAAACCACCATAGTTGACTAATTGCTAATGGCCAAATGTCAAAATTTTGATAGTAAGTGGCAAAAAAATGTAATCAAAGTCAGATGTGGGTCATTTTTTATGTGCTCATAAATATAAATGGCTATATAAATGAGATATTTCCGACAAATTTGGCACGCTTATGTATCAGTGTTAATTTTGACAGCAAATTTTGATTTAGTTTTAGTCATCGGAAATTGTTTTAGTTTTAGTCGACTAAATACCATAAGATCTACAGTAGATTTAGTCAACTAAAATCTAATTTAGTTAAATTGTAATGCATTAAGTATGCATTTCTCTAACAATACACAGATCCAATACACTGATATACATCTGATATACTCTCTAAACTGTTAATGTTCAATTAGGACCAACTGACTTTACCTGCCATAGCTAGTTTAGTTAAAAGTTTTAGTAATTTTTGGTGTATATGTCTTTTAGTTTTTGCTTTTAAATGTCTATATAGTTTTTTTATTATTATTATTTCTATTTTAGTTACTTTAATACATCAGGTTAAGCTAAGGCTTGGAAACTAGATGAAAGAAAATAAGTTTTTATATATACAGTACAGTCCAAAAGTTTGGAACCACTAAGATTTTTAATGTTTTTAAAAGAAGTTTCGTCTGCTCACCAAGGCTACATTTATTTAATTAAAAATACAGTAAAAAACAGTAATTTTGTGAAATATTATTACAATTTAAAATAACTGTTTTCTATTTGAATATATTTCACAAAGTAATTTATGTCTGTGATGCAAAGCTGAATTTTCAGCATCATTACTCCAGTCTTCAGTGTCACATGATCCTTCAGAAATCATTCTAATATGATGATCTGCTGCTCAAGAAACATTTAATGTGTACAATTGTACAAAATATTTGTGTACAATATTTTTTTTCAGGATTATTTGATGAATAGAAAGTTCAAAAGAACAGTGTTTATCTCAAATCTAATCTTTTGTAACATTATAAATGTCTTTACTGCCACTTTTGATTGATTTAATGCATCCTTCCTGAATAAAAGTATTAATTTCTTTAATTTCTTTTCAAAAAAATAAAAATAAAAATTCTTACTGACCCCAAACTTTTGAACGGTAGTGTATAATGCTACAGAAGCTTTGTATTTCAGATAAATGCTGTTCTTTTGAACTTTCTATTCATCAAGGAATCCTGAAAAAAAAAGTACACAACTGTTTTCAACATTGAAAATAATCATAAATGTTTATTGAGCAGCAAATCAGCATATTAGAATGATTTCTGAAGGATCATGTGACACTGAAGACTGGAGTAACGATGCTGAAAATTCAGCTTTGCATCACAGGAATAAATTACTTTGTCAAATATATTTAAATAGTACACAGTTATTTTAAATTGTAATAATATTTCACAATATTACTGTTTTTTACTGTATTTTTAATTAAATAAATGTAGCCTTGGTGAGCAGACGAAACTTCTTTTAAAAACATTAAAAATCTTAGTGGTTCCAAACTTTTGGACTGTACTGAGTATATATATATATATATATATATATATATATATATATATATATATATATATATATATAAAATTATGACAAAAATTATTCCTCATGAAATTAACACTTATGTTTAGAGGCACATACACCACTTGGTGGTGCTAAACATGACTCAACATGAAATTGGCTCTAACTACAGTACCGTTGGTCTAATTTTTCCGCCATTTTGAATTTTCCAAAAAAAAAAAAAAAAACTTTTTTCGAACTCATCCTAGACGGTTCGTCTGATTTTCACCAAAATTGGCTCAGATCATCTTCATACTATGCTGGCAAAATGTTATTAAAAGCTTTTTGATAAACGTAACTGTTCTCGAAAAACACACAAACGAATTCGACAAAAAGCATGAAAAAAACTTTAGCGAATATCTTTAAAAGCGTTATTCTGATCACGACGAAACCACCATAGGAAAGTTGGAAAAACATAGCAGGTTGACTAATTGCTAATGGCCAAATGTCAAAATTTTGATAGTAAATAGCAACAAAAATGTAATCAAAGTCATTTTTTATGTGCTCATAAATATAAATGGCTATAACTCCTAAACCAAATGAGATATTTTTGCTAAATTTGGCACGCTTATGTATGGAGGCACTCTGAGGACACACAACAGCGCCACTTGGTGGTGCTAAAATACAACAAAACATGAAATTGGCTCTAACTACAGTACCGTTGGTCTGATTTTTCCGCCATTTTGACTTTTCCAAAAAACTACCTTTTTCGAACTCGTCCTAGACGGTTCGTCTGATTTTCACCAAAATTGGCTCGGATCATCTTCATACTATGCTGGCAAAATGTTATTAAAAGCTTTTTGATTAGTTTAAATGTTCTCGAAAAACACACAAACGAATCCGGCGAAAATCACGACAAAAAAATATCTAGCGAATATCTTTGAAACCGTTATTCTGATCACGACGAAACCACCATAGTTGACTAATTGCTAATGACCAAATGTCAAAATATTGATAGTAAGTGGCAAAAAAATGTAATCTAAGTTATTTTTATGTGCTCATAAATATAAATGGCTATAACTCCTAAACGAAATTAGATATTTTTGCTAAATTTGGCACGCTTATGTATGGAGGCACTCTAAGGACACACAAAAGAAGCGATGCAACAGCGCCACTTGGTGGTGCTAAAATTCAACAAAACATGAAATTGGCTCTAACTACAGTACCGTTGGTCTAATTGACATGTCGTGTCTTTGTCTCATTTGCTATCATAGTCCGTTATGACATTGGTGTGCCTTGAAAAACATGGCCGCCATTTTAAATACAAAACCACAAAACGGATCCAAAGCTGTAACTGCAATGATCATGAATATTGACACCAAACTCAAACATTGTTACGCCACACTGACATTAACACATCAATTTGGTGACAGCGCCATCTTTTGGTAAAACATGACAAGCAATTAAATCATATAAAATTGACTGTATTTATGTTTTTCAACCATTTTGCCAGCAAATATGTAAAAATGTCTCAAATTGACCATTTTACAGTTGGTCTTGTTTGTTTTGCTCCTCATTTTGGCCCCGATAACTGCTGCTCGCAGCTATATTTATTTGTATTATTAATAGTATTACTTTGAGAAGTACATTCTACTGTCACAATTTCTTCAAGTTAAAATGAACTTTTATTTTGGCGGGTTGTAACTATACAGTAAGTTCCATTTCTTTGACTAGATTCCATGGCTCCACCCACATTTTCCACGACAATTAAATCATGCGGCCCTACTCTTCCTCAAAAGCCAGTGTTGTCCCAGAAGATAGGCCAGCGATGGACCCTCGAGGAACGGACTGTTATTGTAAGCTGCTGGGGAATGCTGGGTAAATATTTAGTCTGACAGAACAAGCAGTAATAAATTACAGGTTTTTGGGCTGCTGCGGAGGAACACAGAAGGTACGAGTCCACGCTTGGCAGCGCTCGGCGAATGAATAACTGCCTCAGAGTCGTCTGTTCACACGCTGGATCATGTGACGCATTATACGCTGGGCACAGAAACTCAAGTGCATGTGTTCATTTCATGACACATCATTTCAATATGTCTCGTTTGGGTAATTGTTGTCAACCCTTAATGGAGTTCAGCGACAACATTAAGATGGTCCTTGGCAAATTTCATTGCTTTTCCATAAACATTAGACATGAATCTGTCACCGAGGAACGCAGCACACGTGACATGCTATCTAGACGAGATCGGTTTCACACAGTCTGTGAATATTTTTGCAAAAAGCAGAGCGGAAGTTCAGTGGCGTGACGTGTGGTAGCTCAGGACGCGTGTAGAAATACCAGGAATCCATTAAACAGGTGGCAGCACTCAGGTTATATCACACAGAACGCAAATGTTTTCTTCAATTTTTCCACTGGTGAATCTCACAAGGACCTGTACAGGTCACATTTCACCTTAACAAATATATACATATATGTACTGCATAAAACCCCCCCGAATAAATTAATCTCTTTTTTTTTCATGCATGCTTAAATAAATACATTTTAAATAGAAACCTTTATAATTTAATGTTTATTTTTATTTTTCTGCATAAATACATTTTGCACAAAGAAAAATTAATATTGCATAAAGAAAAAATTAATTAATATGTAAAAGGCAATTAGATCAAATAAATTTAAAAAAGAAAACAATTTTACATTCATGCGTGAGTATATATATATATATAAATTAATTTTGAATAAAAACCTTTATAATTGAATTAATTTCTTTTTTTTTCTTTTTTGCATAAATACAAAGAAACAAAGATTTATTATTTTTGAACAAAGAAAAAATAAATATTGCATAAAGAAAAAAATATTTATTTTACATAGAGGCAATTACATAAAATACATTTTAGAAAAAAAAAATAATTCCATATATAATATATAATATTTAAATAAAAATAAACATAATATAATAATTGTATATAATTTGTATACAAATTAAATGTATTAAATAAAGAATAATATATCATATATAATATTTAAAATATATTTTTATGCATGTGTGTGTGGTGCAAAAATGATTATACATGATTATTCATATATATAGTATTATCATGTTTATATGTTTGTATTATTTTATTTAATTTTTATAATAAAAACAACTATTTAATATGCAATGTAATTTGTGTGTGTGTGTGTGTATATATATATATATATACACACACACACACACACAGAGCACGAAGATGATTTAGTAATATAAATAATAAATATAATATATATATATATATATATATATATATATATATATATATATATATATATGATGTCCTGACCAAACAAACATGAGAAATTTTCTATAAATAAAATAATAATACAAATTTAACATGAATAATTACAATTTTTGTTTGTTTGAGTATGATTGTGGTGTTGGTCACCATGTGGCGTCCAAATCTGGTCCTGAAGTGAAAGCGGTCAAGACCCGCTGCTCTACTCTCTCTCACCGCAGGTGTGACGCTGTTATTAAAAACATTTTTTGTTGAACTTCCTTTAATAACTTTTGGTTCTAAACAAAGCTGAAGAACAGCAGAGTGAGGACGCTGCTGCACTGGCCTGTCTCAAGACATTAGCGTCATTAAGTCTGAGGGGACGAGGGTTTAATTGGTAGCAGGAATGTGAAGTTAACGCGGAGCATATGGGCCGTGCATTACACTCCCGTAAAACCCCATCAGCCCCTGCGCTGGACAGGCTTCACTGGGTGTGAATGTGGGACGGAGATGCTTACAGTACCGACCGTGAACAGCAGGTCACATGTCTGTCTGGTGTTCAGTCAGGCACAGCGGAGTGAGACTTGCTTTTACAGGAGATGTTCAGATCCTGAAATAGTCAGGTTAACGTTCACGGTCACTGTAAGTCAATCATTCATACATCAATCTGACCCAAGGCAAGGCAGGTGTAGGACATTTCATGTGCTTTTCTTGAATGCAATCACTTTTTGCACTGTCTGTTTGCTGTTTTCTCTGAGTTGTGTGATATTTTTTTGTCTCACGAAACATCAAAAAAAAGAAAGAAATATTAAATTAGATTTTGCATAGAGAGCATGAAGCCTATTTTTAAGACTTCTTTGCATTGTGACATTTGCAGTTAAGCACATTTACACCCAAATTTTCATAATTGTAAAATTGACCTGTGTCACAGGTCAAAAAGTCCTAAAATTGTCTATGTTTTATTTAGTTTTTTATTTACAAAAAGTTTTTATTCAAAATCAATTTTTTTTTCAAAATTTATTTATTCAAGATTTATTTATTTAAAATTTGTAGTTTTTTTTAATGCAAACGTTATTGATTTTCTTCATACAATATCTACTTATTTAATTCTTTATGTATATGTATGCATGTATTTATTTAATTATACAATATCTATCTAATTGGTTTTATGTAATATAAATTCATTTTTTATGCAGTATTTTTTACTTTGCGTAAAAATACTTTCTTTTTGTTTCTCTGTATTTTTTATGCAAAACTAAAAAATAAATTAGTTTTTTTTTCTAAATTTATTCATTTAATCATGCATGCATGCAAAATTGATTAAAATCTTTTTGCTTTGTAATATTAATTTATTTTTTTCCTTATGCAATATTTATTTTTTCTTTGTGCTAAAAAACAATATTTGTTTCTTTATAAAGGTTTTTATTCAAAATATATTTATTTATTTAATCATGCATGCAAAATTTAATTTATAGATTTTTTTAATTAAATTTGTATACAAATTATATACAATTATATATTATGTTTGTTTATATATATAAGCTAAAATATTAATATAAACATAAACCTTATAATACTATATATAGTATTAGAATGTATATAATTTTATAATTTCACTCTATATAATATAATATAATATAATATATATTTTTTAATAATATAATATTTTTATTTAATAAACCTTTGTTTACGAACGGGACTGTAGTTTGCCCATCAGAACAGATCTGAGACTCATTTTCGGGCCGTGACTCGTCAGTCGAGGATTTCTGCTGTAAACTTTCCACGCTTGTTGGGAATGAAGTTTGTGAAGAATGTGGCAACAACATCCATCAAGCGGTCACGTCATGGGAAAGAACTAAAACTTAAACAACACCTACTCAATCTTTTAAAATTGCGTTAGGAAGAGTTTTTAAAGGTCGTCTCATTACCGCCACCTCTGACTACAGTAAAACACGGAGCTGGAGTCACAGCTTCTCTCTCACCTGCTCATTTCCTCTGGGATCCTGATCCTAAACAGATCAACGAGATCAACGTCAAACCCAATGCGTCCCGTCCGCTGAGGTCTGAGAATATACAATCATTAGCGAGCGGAAACAGCTCAAAACAACTCACTTTTTCTCTCCGTTAAGAGACGTGACCGACCGTACACACAACAGCCTCGGATTCTCAACAACTATATAAATGCTACGATTGGCCTAAAACATGGACTTTACCTGCACTCAGGGAATATAACAAACACGAGAGGAAAACATGCAACATTTACCAGTTAATGTCTATACTCTGCTCAAGAATTCATTTGAGGTTTACATGCTTTACAGCAAATAAATAACAGGGGCTTTTTAGTATTAAAATGTTTAATACAGCTGATTATATGGTTGGTGAAAAAAAATAAAATAAAAATAAAATTCAAAAAAAAAAAAATGAAAAAAATAAATAAAGAAAAAATAAAATAAATAAATAAATAGATAAAATAGTAAATAAAATAAAAAAATAAAACAAAAAATAAAATAAAAAGTTAAATACAAAAAATAAAATAAAATAAATGTAAATAAAAATAAATAATTAAAACATACAAAATAAAACAAAACATACAAAAATAAAAAATAAAATAAAATACCGAAAACAAAAAAATAAAATAAAATAAATAAACAAAATAAATAAAAATAATTAAAAAAATAAAATAAAAAAATAAAAATAAAATAAAATAGTAATAAATAAAATAAAGAAAGAAAAAATAAAATAAATAAATAAATAGATAGATAAAATAGTAAAGAAAAAAAACTAACCCTAACAAAATAAAAAGTAAAGTACAAAAATAAATTAAATTAAATTAATTACATTTAAATAAAATAAAGTAAAATAAAATAAATTAAAAAAAAAAATTAAAAAATTAAAATAAAATAAAAAAAATAAAAAAATAAAATAAAATCTCAAAAAGGTCTGGCAATCAGTTTATTATGCAGCAAAAACATAATATGATCACTTGTGATTAATATGGGAATATTGTCATGCATGTAGACGCAGTCTGTTCTGTGATCTGTTCATATGGTAACATCACGTGATGGCTCACAGACATGTGTATCTGACAAATCTTATTCTACTCTTCCTAAAAAACACACAACACACAAAATCACTTTCTCCTGCACAAACGCTGTGAATATGAACATGGGAGAATGTTTAATTTATTACTGACTGACTACAGCGACGAAGGAACAGATCAAAATATTAATAATTAGGCTGTCCATTCACAAAACAGGCTTTACGGGGTTAAACTGTGTGATTTTCACATGGAGTGTCTTTACTCTCAGGACCACACACGGGCGTGATGCCCTGACCAAACAAACAGCAGCAAATCAGTCATGAGACCAGCGTCCAGCGTGAATCACCCCCTTCTGCCCCATTCATCCCGTCAGACGTGAGACGAGACAGCCGGACACCCACGCTGCCCATTTACAGCCCAGAACCGCAGTAAACGCCGAAGACCTGGTCAGCGTCAGCGCTCTGATGACCTCCGACCCCCCGCATCCGGGACGGTCAGACGTCCAGGGACCTGCACGCTAGGTCTGGCATGACGCTGAACAGCAGATCTTTATTGCTCATCTTACTCAGACTAATGATGAAGATAAGGACTGAGCCACAGACGACGGGAAGCCACACACTTACGCTTAAGTTCCTGTCCCAGATCTGGATGGTCCCGTCCTGGCAGCCCGCGGCGATGAGTTTGCCGTCACGGCTGTAGGTGCAGCAGGTGGGCGTCACTTTCTTGCCCTGCAGCGATCGAGGCTTGAACACAGACTTGTGCTTCTTCTCCGACGTCAAATCCCAAGTGCGCACGGTCCTGAGAACAAGATCACATGAAAGACCTTCAGTTTGATCATATGAGACACATGGAGAGAAACAACAAAACCTGGTTCTGAATGTGTCATTAAAAAAAGAAATATTAAAAAAAATTGTATTTTTAACTTCAGAAGTAACAAAATAATTGCTCACAAAATTATTAAGGAACCAAGATCAGTGATATTTTTTTAAAATAAATAATATGTATTAAAATTTAAATAAAATATAAAGTATTTCAATAAATAAATGTAAATACAAAAAAATAACTAAAATAAAACGAAATACTAGAATAAAATAAATTTTAATAAATAGAATAAATATTTAAAAAAAATAGAATTAAAAAAATAAAATGCTAGAAAAGAAAATAAATAAGAAAAATAATAAATTAAATTAAATTAAATTATTTTTGGCATTTTGGCACATTCAGATCAGTGATAATTTTAATATAAATAAAATATAAACTATTTCAATAAATAAATGTAAATAAAAAATTAACAAATAAAACAAAATACTAGAATAAATCAAATAAATTAGAATAAATGGAATAAATATGAAAAACTAGAATAAATAAAAAAAAAAAAAAAAAATGCTAGAAAATAAAATAAAATTAAAAAATAATAAATTAAATTACTTTTTTGGCAATTTGGCACATTCAGATCAGTACTATTTTTTTTTTTAAATGTATTAAAATATAAATAAAGTATAAACTTATTAGAATAAATAAATTAGAATAAATATGAAAATAAATACTAGAAAATAATAAATAAAAATTAAAAATAATCTAGAATAAAAATAAAAAGGTAGATTAAAAAATAAAATGCTAGAAAAGAAAATAAATAAGAAAAAAAATTAATGAATTAAATTAAATTATTTTTGGCTTTTTGGCATATTGAGATCAGTGATAATTTTAATATAAATAAAATATAAACTATTTCAATAAATAAATGTAAATAAACAAAAATTAACCAAAATAAAACAAAATACTAAAATAAATTAGATTAAATAGAATAAATATGAAAAACTAGAATAAACAAAAAATAAATAAATAAAATGCTAATAAAGAAAATAAATAAAAATAATAAATAATAAATTAAATGACTTTTTTATTTTTTAAATACTTAAATATGAAAAACTATACTAGAAATAAAATAAATAAAAATAAAAAATAATCTAGATTAAATAGAATAAATATGAAAAACTAGAATAAAAAGCTAGAAAACAAAAGAAAAGAAATAATACATTAAATTAAATTACTTTTTTTTGCACTTTGGCACATTCAGATCAGTAATTTTTTTTAAATAAATAAAATTTGTTAAAATATAAATAAAATATAATATATTTCAATAAATAAATGTAAATAAAAATAACAAATAAAATGAAAAACTAGAATAAATAAATGAATACTAGAAAAGAAAATGAATAAAAAGAGAAAATAATCTCTTAAATTAAATTTAAAACATTTTCGGGACATTTTAGCTCATTAATTCTCGTTAACAATAACAGAACAGACTGCAATGAATTGCAAACGTAGCTTACAGTACTCTTAGTTCATGACTTTTCTTTTGATGTCTATAAAGTAAAATAAAATAGATTATTTTAGATTTTACACTCGACACAACATTTGATCATAAAAAAATAAAAACTGAAGAGCTAATCATCACGTAAACAGCTGTGACACACTAGTACAGACGTCAATGAGTTCACATCTGTACCAGTATACACTTCACTAGCTGTTTACTGAAGAAGATGCCAGAAAATGTTCATCATTTTCCAACTTTTTAAAACATTAACGGATAATTCCGGATGCTCGCCATCAACGTCTCAGTAAAGGTGTCTGGTGTGTTGTAGAAACATTCCTGCAGTAAATCATGCAAATAATAATTAAAAGTGAAGAAAAGTGTAGAAAATGAAGTTTAAGAGCGGCTGAGAGACGAGAGTGAGGAATCATGGGATATCGCTCAGATCTGGTGTGCTTTTCACAGAGAAAAAGACAAAGATCTGCAACAATAAATAAATAAAATGATCTGAAATAAATATTCATCAGATAATCATTATTATTTATTGATCAGATGACGACTATCATCTGATGATGATTTTGTTATTTATTTCTCTGTTTATCCATTTATATGAATGATATGAAGTATCTGTTTGTTAAGGAGCAGTTTTAATGTTTGAGTGATTTTAGCATGTCATTCTTCACTCCGTACGGCCCGGTGATGAATCAAATCCTGTACGGACACACGAGAGCTTTCGGACTCTTCAGTCATAAACGCAGAGAAACGAGAGAGGACAGTACATCAGCGTGACAGGCATATCTGAAGGATCCATGAAATCCCAATCCTCTTCCCTACATCTGCTGAACACATTACAGCTGTTGAGCAGGACACGGAGAAATAAAAACACAAAAGAGCCACATGAATATCCTCGGCCCTGGCAAATGAAACGCGCGGCGGAGTAATGCGATTCCCAGATCACACACCACAGCACTGCAGGCCGTGAACGTGCAGACGGTCAAACACAGGCTGATGCGGTCCATCTTCAGGACGCTGATCTGATGCTGATAAACGCTCCGAAACTAAACTTTTCATGTCAGTCAGAAAGTCTCTTCCTGTCTAAGTGGGCGGCTGAACGAAACGCATTTGTGGATCAGACAATAAAAACCAATTAATGTCTGTTTTGTCATCATTTACCAGCAAGTTATCTTTGTCATCTTTATCTCTTATTGCAATTTTTCTTTGTAAAGAAAAAAACATTTATAAAAAAAAAAAAAAAAAAAAAAAATATATATATATATATATATATATATATATATATATATATATATATATATATATATATATAGTAAAAATTATATAATATAAATATATATAAAAAATATAAATGCTTAATGACCTATTATAAATAAAAAATAATAGAAAATAAATCTAAAATTTTATTATATAAATATGTAAAATATATATATTACACTGAGTTTATAATATTAAATGTATTTTAAGAGGTAAATGTATGAACAAATAAAAAAATATATAAAAATAAAATTATAAAATATTTTCATTTACTCATTTATCAGACACTTATCGAAAGTGACTTAAAAATGAGCAATTTATTTTGAGGCAATAACATGAGAAATGTGAGAAAACTTATGTGAAAATGTATATAAAAATTGAAACATTAAATAATTGTATAATGTAATAATTATATAAATATATAATAAATATAATAATAAAAATATAAATCAAAAATAATTTATATAATATAAATTATTAATAAATAAATGCATTAATGATAACGCAATAGATATATGTATAATTAAATAAATTACAATAATATATAATAATTATATTATATAAATATATAAAAATAAAATACAATATTAATATAATAATTATTTAATATAATAATTATATAAATAAACAATAATAAATACATTCATAAATTATGTAATTATGTATAATATAAATTACAATATATAAAAATTATATCACAATTACATAAATATAAAATAAATAAAATCATTAATCATAAAAAACGTAATACAATTATTATATATATAATAATTATATAAATATAATAAATAAAATCTATATATATTCTATTCAATTATTATATAATATTATATGTATATATCAAAATTATAAAATATATAAAATTAATATAAATATATGATAGATACATTAATAATAACGCAATAGATATGTATAATTATATAAATTACAATATATAATTATAATATAATAATTATATAAATATATAAAAATAAAATAAATAATACAATATATAATATAAACAATAAATTATATAAATACATAAATACATTCATAAATTATGCAATTATGTATAATATAAATTACAATATATAAAAATTGTATCACAATTACATAAATATAAAATGAATAAAATCATAAATCAAAATATATAAAATTATAAATTATAAAATTAATTTAAAATTATTATATATAATTATATAAATATATAATAAATAAATATGTATAATAATATATTAATATTATACATATTTATATAATAATAATAATCTAAATTACAATAATATATATTATTATATAATGTAATAATTATATAAATATATAATACATACATATAAATAAATGTAAAGGTAAATATTTAAAAAAAAAAAAAATATATATACTCAAAATATAAAAATGTAAATATCAAAATTTTTTATGAATATTTTTTTTTGTGAAATCAGAAGTATGGGCCGTTTTGTTGAGGCTGTCCTCACTGAAGTGATGAAGAAGAGTTTATCGAAACCTCTGAGAGCGTCTGTCATCAGAAACGTCCATCTCACTTCACTCCTCATATCTTCAGCCGTCCCTTCGAGGTGAGAGATGAACAGGAGAGGTCAAAGCTGTTCAAACAGATCGAGAGAGAGAGACGCCGGTGCCGAACCAACAGGCCGAACATGTCCACACTCTGACCAGCTGTGCCCTCAGGGGTCAAAGGTCCCCCGAGACGCGCATAAACACACAGAGAGCCTCGACGGTGGATTCCGACAGTGTCACGCTCACCGTGTTTAGATAAGAGGGGAGAAAGACGGCCAAACAAATGTCAGACAAAACCGTCCCGTCTGTCTGTCTGAGGACGGGAAACTCATCACATGACAAAGAGAAAAGACACCAGATTAACATCACAGATCTCGACGTACAGAACATAAAACAACCAGATGCTGATCAGATGTGCTTCTTAATGAATTATGGATGCTTCGTGCAGCCGATCGAGAGATATAATCTTTAACTGAACAAAACTATCAAGATCCTCATGGATAATGATGGGAATATTCCTCACAGCAGGTGAACTAGTGTCCAAAACTAACTGAAAAACATCATTAAAGGTGGTGAATGTCAGATAAAAGCAGCTTTTTGATGGATACGGCTGAAGGGTGAGTGAAATTGCTTTGCAAACAAGAACAAATGTAGGGCTTGATTTTGAATTAATTGTGGTTTGCTATTGGTGGATCTCATGTGAGTGACAGGTTGCCCCGCCCTCGTCATCAGAGAAGAGATGCTCTAAGAGGGAGGGGGAGTTATTCTGATTAAATTTTATGAGAAACATGAATTTAACACAATAACGATGTGTGCGGATAAATCATTTATAATAAACACTGCAATACTGGATGGCAGACGGCAGCACCTGCCTCTTCGGTCATGTTTACACAGAAACCATATTCCAGATCATGACATCAGCGCTCATGTAATCAGGTCGTCATGGTAACTCATGGCTATCGTTACAAAGGCATCCCAGTACGGACGCATCCGAACATGATAGGTAAACAGCCCAGGAAATATTTTCCAATGACGTGCGGTGGGTTTTGAAGCATTAACACTGTCGTATGCAATTAGCACTGACTGTGATTTATGATGCTGCTTCCCTGAATAACACATCATTTATTTATGAACAGGCACTGTATATAATTGTAGACAAAAGTGACGCACGTTTTTCGCTTACCTCACCATTCTAATATGGATTCATACAATCCCAATTATGGTCAAATAGTCAGTTTTTTTAATGTTTTTTTTGTGTCTTGTTTCCATTCCATGTCTTGAAAAATAAAATAATAATTAAATTAAATTAAATTAAATTAAATTAAATTAAATTAAAACATTTAAATTGTTTTTAAGAAAGTTAAAAACTAAGCGATTTCTTTCATTTTATATACAAGGTAAATAAATAACATGTAAAAAAAATTAAGAACATATATAAAAAAAATATATAAACAAACAAGCACATAAATAAATAGAAAAATAAAATAAAATAAAAAATAAATAAAATAAAATAAAAACATTAAAATTGTTTTTAAGAAAGTTAAAAATTAAGCTATTTATTTCATTTTATATACAAGGTAAGTAAATAACGTAAAAAATATATAAACATACAAGCACATAAATAAAATAAAACCATCTCGAGATTAAAGTTGTTAAATTTCGAGAAAAAAGTCAAGATAAAATGTTGAGAATAAACTCATTAAATTACGAGAAAAAACGTGTTAAATTTCAAGAAAAAAATTGAGATAAATTGAGAATAAACTCGTTAAATTACGAGTAAAAAGTCGAGATAAAATGTTGAGAATAAAGTAATTAAATTACGAGAAAAAACTTGTTAAATTACGAGAACAAATTCGTTAAATTATGAGAAAAATGTTGTTAAATTTGTAAAATTTGAAAAATGTCTCGACTTTTTTCTCGTAATTTAATGACTTTATTCTCAACATTTTATCTCGACTTTTTTTCTCGAAATTTAACGAAATTTTTCTCATAATTTAACGAATTTGTTCTCGTAATTTAACTACTTTTTTCTCGTAATTTAATGACTTTATTCTCAACATTTTATCTCGACTTTTTTCTCGAAATTTAACGATTTTTTCTTGTAATTTAATGACTTTATTCTCAACATTTTATCTCGACTTTTTTCTTGAAATTTAACGAGTTTTTTCTCGTAATTTAATGAGTTTATTCTCAACATTCTATTTAGACTTTTTTCTCAAAATGTAACAACTTTAATCTCGAGATGGTTTTATTTTTTTATTATTGCTTGGCCCTAATCCTCTTCCGTAATAAATAGAAAAATAAAATAAAATAAATAAATAAAATAAAATAATAACATTTAAATTGTTTTTAAGAAAGTTAAAAATTAAGCTATTTATTTCATTTTATATACAAGGTAAATAAATAACAAAAAAAAATAGGAATGTATATAAAAAATATATAAAAACATACAAGCACATAAATAAATAGAAAAAAAAAATAAAAATAAAAAATAATAAAATAAAATAAAAACATTTAAATTGTTTTTAAGAAAGTTAAAAATTAAGCTATTTATTTCATTTTATATACAAGGTAAATAAATAACATGTATAAAAAGATAACGCATAAAAAATAAAAATATATATAAACATACAAGCACATAAATAAATTTTAAATGGTCTGCGAATACTCCTGTTATATGCAATAAAAGCTTTTGTCTATTTATTTGTGCAGTGTCCATATATCCCTAAAAACGTATGTTATAGTCAACTAATTGTTCAGAAAACCCACTTGACGAGTCAAGTTTGAAAATATATGTTTGCACATCTCAATCCCAGACGAATGTAAATGCGTTTTAGGATCTTGTCGGAGCAACGGTTGAACAACGTCATCAAACACAACACTCATGATGCCAGAAGTAGAATTAAACGGCAAAACACATCAAAGATGCCTAAAACTAACTTTTTGCCACACCTGCCAGTGGTTGGTGACTTAAATATTTTTTACCGGCTGTTTTTACAAAACCAGGCAGTTGATACCAATGAAAAATTCAAAATTCTCTATTCCAATTTTGATACCACATAAAACTACTATAAAAGTAAATACAGTCTGTATGGTATTTACTGTATAAATTAAACATAGATTAATCCTTATTAACATTACAAAAGTTATTCAGTCGAGAGCAGTGAATAATTATTCTTTGTCTTTTGTTGTTTGATTAACATTAAAAACACAGACAGTAGCAGAAATATTAGGCTGCTGTCACTTTAAGAGCGAATGCACTGATCCAATATACTGATACACATGCATTTACTTTCACTGTTTACATTCAGTTAAGACAAAACTGACTATGTTTACTAGGATATTCTTCACGACGGGCAGTTTTTGACATAATTTTGTGTACATTTGTTTGTACATTTCCGTTCAAGTGCAAGATGGCGTAAAGAGAGCATTTCAAACACCGTCTGAGTATGCACACTTCAGAATCTCACCGGAAGTAGTACTGTTTTATAAATACTATGGATTGGGACATACTAATCGGATCAAATACGTTTTTTGCTTATTATAAAGTATGGAAGTAGGCATATTTGGATGCAGCGCAACTAATATATATATATATATATATATATATATATACACACACATATATATATATATATATATATATATATATATATATATATATATATATATATATATATATATATATATATATATATATTTTTTTTTTTTTTTTTTTTTTTTTTTTTTTTTTTGAGTGCACTTTGAAGTCCACTACAAAGTGAAAATAGAACACTATCACTATTATTAATAATAATAATAATAATAATAATAATAATAATAATAATAATATTTAATATTATTATAATATAAAAATATGTATCTATTTATTATAAAATATTTATATATGTATAGTTCATAAACATTTAATTATAAATAAATAAGAGATTTCAATCAATAAAGATATATAAAATAATCTGATGAATTCACAAATCAATAAAATGCATAAATAAAATAAATTATAAATAAATAAACAACATTTTAATCAATTAAGATGTGAAATTTATAAATAAAATTCACAAATAAAAAAAAACTATTTTTAAAGGTTTAGTATGAAAAATAGTTTGTCTCATTTTGTTTTTACATATATATAAATTTTATTATATATAATATTATATTAATATATAATATTTTATAATATATTAATATATAATATTTTATAATATATTAATATATTATATTTTATAATATTATATATTATATTATAGAAAAATTATATTTATTGTTCATAATTTAATTATAAATAAACAAACGAGATGCGCATCACAACAACAACAAAAAAAATTGAGTGCACTTTGAAGTCCACTACAAAGTGAAAATAGAACACTATCAGAGAAGCGTGAACATGTGAACATGTTGTTAAATTATTCAAATTACGACTTAAAATCTTCAAGTATTTTACATCTAAAGGGTTCGTTGACAAAAGTTTAGGAATCCCTGATTTAAAAACATCTCAGACAGAAAGCAGAAACACGTCCAAACGGCCCCTAACGCTCCTCATGGGGCCTCTTCACCTCACGCCACCCGTCCAATCAGATGGGATCCTCCTGCGGGATTGTGTTCGGAGACATTAGAAACTGAAAACTTCCCCAGATGGATGGGGAAAAAAGAGCAGAATTAAAAGAAAGTCGTGAGGCCCCAAGAGCCTCACACATCACTGATTATGAAGAGCTTGTCTTGTTTCACTTCAGGGGCCGAGAGCGTTTCATAGGTGAAGCTGGGTGGGCCGACGGGACGTTATTCATCTGTATCGGCGTCCCGTTCCATCTGAGCCGAGACTCTTAATGAGCTTTTAAAGGCTCGGAGCAATTAAACGCCCTCACGCTGATCATTGTATCTGAATCTTCGGTGGACAACAGGGGCACATTCAAGTGCACTGAACGGCACGCGGGTTTGTGACGGAGACATGGAAGACTTCCTCTGTGAAGGGGAATGCACTGGACTGTAGGTGAACCTGATGCATATCCCATTCGATGCCCCGACTTGTTCACGGGCCACACGGATGTCAAACGAACAGCGCTTTAACCATGAAAACAGACTTAATGGATTATAGACCGAGTTCAGCTCAGGAAGGACACATATTAAGACGTTTCTTATCAGAAAAATTACTTTTTAAGAGTAACTTACCCAGCGTTATAGGTACTAATAAACAGCCAATATCCTAGTAATGTGCATGCTAATAAGCAACTAGTTAATAGTGAGAATTGGACACTAAAGTATTACGCTTTAATATTTTTTACAGTATGCTTAAAAATAGTTTTCATATGTCTCATCTTTTGAATATATATAAAATGTTATATTATATTTTATAATATTATATATAATACTAAATTATAATAAAATATAATACTAAATAATACATTTATACTTTATAAATAAACGAGATTTCAATAAAGGAAATAAAAGAATTCATAAATAAATCATTAAGATGCATAAAATAAATGATAAAGATTTCATTCAATAAAGATGTGAAATGTATAAATAAAAATTCACAAATCAATAAAATGCATAAATAAAATAAATTATGAATAAATGAATAAAGATTTTAATCAGTACAGATGTGAAATTTATTAAAAAAACAAAATAAAAAAAACAAATTTCTTTTAAGTGCAGCTACAGTATGCTAAAAAACAGTTTGCCATTTTTTAAATATATATAAAATATTATATTTTATAATATTATAATAAATATCATTTATAGTTTATAATTTAATTATAAAGAAAGAAAGAAATTTTAATCAAAGATATAAATTAAATAAAGATTAATCAATAAAGATGTGAAATTTCTAAATAATGCATAAATCAATAAAATTCATAAATAAAAATGCTTTAATATTTTTAGAAGTAAAAAATAGATTTGTGAAAAAATAGTGTAAATTGTACATATATATATATATATATATATAATATGTAATATTTATATTATATATAATAATTATATATTATAATTAAAATATTGTTATTAATAATATTTAATATTATTGTAATATAAAAATTTGTATCTATTTATTATAAAATATTTATATATGTATAGTTCATAAACATTTAATTATAAATAAATAAATGAGATTTCAATCAATAAAGATATATAAAAAACTAATTTATGAATAAAAAAATTCACAAATCAATAAAATGCATAAATAAAATAAATTATAAATATTTTAATCAATAAAGATGTGAAATTTATAAATAAAAAAATTCACAAATAAAAAATATATTTTTAGAAGTTCAGTATGCTAAAATAGTTTGTCATTTTTTTTACATATATATAAAATGTTATATTATATTTTATAATATTACATATAAAATTATAGAAAAAATTGTATTTATTGTTCATAATTTAATTATAAATAAAAAACAAGAGATTTCAAACAATAAATATGTGAAATTTATAAATAAAATAAAATGCATAAAATAATTCATAAATACATTTTACTTTTTAGCAGTGGTGCTTTAATCAGGTTGAATTTAGAGTTTTAGCCTTTTTTAGCACCATAAATTCAACATCATTTTTAATAAGTGCACTGTCGTCAACAATACATTTCAAGAAAATTACTGTCAGATAAAAAAAAAAAAAAAGGAACTAATGAGCGAAGATGATGATGTCATTGGTGAGCAGCGAGGATTTATTATCTAATCACAGAAAAGATGCATTTTACAAGCCTAATATGTCTTGCATTATCAGAGACGTTTGGCCAAAGCCCCGGAGGTTCATTAACTCAGATAAGACCAGCAATTTAGGAAAGATCCCGAGCATATGGGATTTTTCCTAATCCTTCTTCAGGACAACGGCTAAAACAAATGAGTGCACTTCTAAAAATACACTCTGTTGTGCAGCTCTGTGAAATTAATATCTCAAAAATGTTAAAAACATTTATAAATAAAGTCCTTCTGAACGTCTGCTATGATGGTCTCTGGGTTTTCGCCACGGATGAGACAGAAATCGGCCACTTTTCACCATCACCTCTTAAAACAAATATAAATTTTATGACTACTTGTACACACATCGCTGCCACAAATTCATACACACGTATTAAAACTGATCCATCCCGCCATTGCAGCTCTGTATAACGACCCGCAGTGTTTATTCTTCACCAGAAACAAAAATATTATAGCAATAACATGATGGAGAATTTTCAGTGTGAGTGAATAGTAGCTGAAACAGGTGGCAGATCTCCAGAGCCGGAGTTACTGCGAGCTTTTAGTCTGGAGCCAGAAACCTGCTCTTACTCCAGCATGGCATGATGGGAATCTGCGGCATTCGGCCTCTAGCACAACGGTCCTCCGGAGGATTTTCAGGCGTTATGGGGAAAAGAACAATGCAGTGGAGAGGTCACACAGAGGTCATCACTATTCATCATCTGACACCAGTAAACTGTAAGATGAGAATATGGACTAATGGAACGTAAACTTTCAGAAAACTTCCAAACGTTTTCATATGGATGTGCAGATTTTAATTATATTTTGTATGAAGAAAATTAAGCTTATGGAACATTTAAATGTTTAAAAATATTTGAATTGTAATGTATTTATCATATTTATACACTATTGTTCAAAAGTTTGGGGTGAGCAAGATTTAACTTTTATTCAGCAAGGATGCATGAAATTATGGAAGCTTGTTTCCACTAGTAAATTAAAAAAAAAAAAAGATAAAAAGATCATTGTGACTTATCTCACAATTCTGACTTTAGAATCGCAAGATTTAATCTCACAATTGCAAGTTATAAAGTCAGAATTGCGAGATAAAGTCAGAATTGCGAGATATAAAGTCAGAATTGCGATTTAGTCAGAACTGCGAGATATAAAGTCAGAATTGCGAGATATAAGTCAGAATTGCGAGATAAAGTCAGAATTGCGATTTAGTCAGAACTGCGAGATATAAAGTCAGAATTGCGAGATATAAGTCAGAATTGCGAGATATAAGTCAGAATTGCGAGATATAAAGTAAGAATTGTGAGATATAAAGTCGGAATTGCGATTTAGTCAGAATTGCGAGATATAAAGTCAGAATTGCAAGATATAAAGTCGGAATTGCGAGATATAAAGTAAGAATTGCGAGATATAAAGTCGGAATTGCGATTTAGTCAGAATTGCGAGATATAAAGTCGGAATTGCGAGATATAAAGTCAGAATTGCAAGATATAAAGTCGGAATTGCGATTTAGTCAGAATTGCGAGATATAAAGTCAGAATTGCGATTTAGTCAGAATTCCGAGATATAAAGTCAGAATTGCGAGATATAAAGTCAGAATTGCGATATAAAGTCGGATATAAAGTAAGAATTGCGAGATATAAAGTCGGAATTGCGATTTA
Source organism: Megalobrama amblycephala (assembly GCF_018812025.1). Lineage (NCBI taxonomy): Eukaryota > Metazoa > Chordata > Actinopteri > Cypriniformes > Xenocyprididae > Megalobrama > Megalobrama amblycephala. Next base: position 61,399,308 of record NC_063045.1, read on the forward strand.
GTCAGAATTGCGAGATATAAAGTCGGAATTGCGAGATATAAAGTCAGAATTGCGATTTAGTCAGAATTGCGAGTTATAAAGTCAGAATTGCGAGATATAAAGTCAGAATTGCAAGATATAAAGTCGGAATTGCGATTTAGTCAGAATTGCGAGATATAAAGTCAGAATTGCGATTTAGTCAGAATTCCGAGATATAAAGTCAGAATTGTGAGATATAAGTCAGAATTGCGAGATATAAAGTAAGAATTGCGAGATATAAAGTCGGAATTGCGATTTAGTCAGAATTGCGAGATATAAAGTCAGAATTGCGAGATATAAAGTCGGAATTGCGAGATATAAAGTCAGAATTGCGATTTAGTCAGAATTGCGAGTTATAAAGTCAGAATTGCGAGATATAAAGTCAGAATTGCAAGATATAAAGTCGGAATTGCGATTTAGTCAGAATTGCGAGATATAAAGTCAGAATTGCGATTTAGTCAGAATTCCGAGTTATAAAGTCAGAATTGCGATTTAGTCAGAATTGCGAGATATAAAGTCAGAATTGCGAGATATAAAGTCAGAATTGCGAGATATAAAGTCAGAATTGCGATTTAGTCAGAATTGCGAGATATAAAGTCAGAATTGTGAGATTTAAAGTTACAATTACGAGTTATAAAGTCAGAATTGCGATTTAGTCAGAATTGCGATTTAGTCAGAATTGCGAGATATAAAGTCGTAATTGCGATTTAGTCGTAATTGCGATTTAGTCAGAATTGCGAGATATAAAGTCAGAATTGCGATTTAGTCAGAATTGCGAGATATAAAGTCAGAATTGTGAGATATAAAGTCAGAATTGCGATTTAGTCAGAACTGCGAGTTATAAAGTCAGAATTGCGAGTTATAAAGTCAGAATTGTGAGATTTAAAGTTAGAATTACGAGTTATAAAGTCAGAATTGCGAGTTATAAAGTCGGAATTGTGAGTTATAAAGTCAGAATTGCGAGTTATAAAGTCAGAATTGCGATTTAGTCAGAATTGCGATTTAGTCAGAATTGCGAGATATAAAGTCAGAATTGTGATTTAGTCAGAATTGCGAGTTATAAAGTCGGAATTGCGAGTTAAAGTCAAAATTGCGAGTTATAAAGTCGGAATTGCGAGTTATAAAGTCGGAATTGCGAGTTATAAAGTCGGAATTGCGAGTTATAAAGTCAGAATTGCGTGATATAAAGTCAGAATTGCGAGTTATAAAGTCAGAACTGCGAGTTATAAAGTCAGAATTATGAGTTATAAAGTCAGAATTGCGAGATATAAAGTCAGAATTGCGAGTTATAAAGTCAGAATTGCGAGTTATAGAGTCGGAATTGCGAGTTATAAAGTCAGAATTGCGAGTTATAAAGTCGGAATTGAGATTTAGTCAGAATTGCGAGTTATAAAGTCAGAATTGCGAGTTATAAAGTCAGAATTGTGAGATATAAAGTGAGAGTTGCAAGATATTAATTAGTAAATTAATAAATTAGGAGTTTGAGGTAAAACTCATAGATAATAGTGAATGCGTTCCCCAAACTAAAGTGTGACCAAAAAATTTAATAAAGTCATTGCATTACAATAATGAATCATTCAGAATAAAGTAAAACTGGATGCATTACAGTACTGAGAAACCACTCAAACCACCAAATCAAATTACTTTATTAGTCAAATGTTTAGTTGTACAGCAAACTAGACACTTTGGCCGATCATGAAGGGACACTTTTTGTGCAGAATAAGACACTACAGAAAGTCTGCCTTACAATAGGAGGTACCAGGGTGGTCAGATGAATAATACTGAGCTTTACCGGGTGATCTGTGCTATTATCAACACTCAAAGCTGCGGCACTGTGAGCGATCAATGTGTGCTGAAACAAGCTCTACTTACGGCAGATTCCCTATCTGCAAACACAAGAAGAGAGAGATCCATTCAGCTCACACGAGACCCCGTTAAAGGAACGGGTCACGCCAGAAATGATGCATGAAATTACGCCGTAGAAGACAATCCGTCTCACTGAAGCACATGTATTCTGTGCCGCTCACATCAGACACATTACTATGTTCAGAAACAGATTAGCTCAAGATGTATTTTTACAAGTGTAACTTTTTTCTTTCTTTCTTTTTTTTGGTATTAGATATACACTACTGTTTGGGGTCAGTTGAAAGAAATTATACACTCAATATAATTATATAATTCGACACTGATAATCAAATGTTTCTTGAGCAGCAAATTATCATATTAGAATGATTTCTGAAGGATCATGTGACACTGAAGACTGGAGTAATGATGCTGAAAATTCAGCTTTGATCACAGGAATAAATTACACTTTACTATATATTCACATACAAAACAACCCAATTCGCTGGATGGAAACAACCCAATCTGCTGGGTTAATACAGCCCAATCCGCTGGGTTAAAACAACCCAATCCGCTGGGTTAAAACAACCCAATCCGCAGGGTTAAAACAACCCAATCCGCTGGGTTAAAACAACTCAGTCACTGGGTTAAAACAACCCAATCCGCTGGGTTAAAACAACCCAATCCGCTGGGTTAATACAGCCCAATCCGCTGGGTTAAAACAACTCAGTCACTGGGTTAAAACAACCCAATCCGCTGGGTTAATACAGCCCAATCGCGGGGTTAAAACAGCCCAATCACTGGGTTAAAACAACCCAATCCGCAGGGTTAAAACAACCCAATCCGCTGGGTTAAAACAACTCAGTCACTGGGTTAAAACAACCCAATCCGCTGGGTTAAAACAACCCAATCCGCTGGGTTAATACAGCCCAATCGCGGGGTTAAAACAGCCCAATCACTGGGTTAAAACAACCCAATCCGCAGGGTTAAAACAACCCAATCCGCTGGGTTAAAACAACTCAGTCACTGGGTTAAAAGAACCCAATCCGCTGGGTTAAAACAACCCAATCCGCTGGGTTAATACAGCCCAATCCGCTGGGTTAAAACAACTCAGTCACTGGGTTAAAACAACCCAATCCGCTGGGTTAATACAGCCCAATCGCGGGGTTAAAACAGCCCAATCACTGGGTTAAAACAACCCAATCCGCAGGGTTAAAACAACCCAATCCGCTGGGTTAAAACAACTCAGTCACTGGGTTAAAACAACCCAATCCGCTGGGTTAAAACAACCCAATCCGCTGGGTTAATACAGCCCAATCGCGGGGTTAAAACAACTCAGTCACTGGGTTAAAACAACCCAATCCGCTGGGTTAATACAGCCCAATCGCGGGGTTAAAACAGCCCAATCACTGGGTTAAAACAACCCAATCCGCAGGGTTAAAACAACCCAATCCGCTGGGTTAAAACAACTCAGTCACTGGGTTAAAACAACCCAATCCGCTGGGTTAAAACAACCCAATCCGCTGGGTTAATACAGCCCAATCCGCTGGGTTAAAACAACTCAGTCACTGGGTTAAAACAACCCAATCCGCTGGGTTAATACAGCCCAATCGCGGGGTTAAAACAACTCAGTCACTGGGTTAAAACAACCCAATCCGCTGGGTTAATACAGCCCAATCGCGGGGTTAAAACAGCCCAATCACTGGGTTAAAACAACCCAATTCGCTGGTTAAAACAACCCAATCCGCTGGGTTAAAACAACCCAATCCGCAGGGTTAAAACAACCCAATCCGCTGGGTTAAAACAACCCAATCCGCTGGGTTAAAACAACCCAATCCGCTGGGTTAAAACAACCCAATCCGCTGGGTTAAAACAACCCAATCCGCAGGGTTAAAACAACCCAATCCGCTGGGTTAAAACAACCCAATCCGCTGGGTTAAAACAACCCAATCCGCAGGGTTAAAACAACCCAATCCGCTGGGTTAAAACAACCCAATCCGCAGGGTTAAAACAACCCAATCCGCTGGGTTAAAACAACCCAATCCGCTGGGTTAAAACAACCCAATCTGCAGGGTTAAAACAACCCAATCCGCAGGGTTAAAACAACCCAATCCGCAGGGTTAAAACAACCCAATCCGCAGGGTTAAAACAACCCAAATGCTGGGTTTGATCATATTTAACCCAACTTGGGTTGTTTTTAACCCAGCATTTTTAGAGTATAGGTTAACGTTATAGCGAGCAACCATGTAAAGTTGCAACTACTTTCAAATGATAAGCCATCTGAGGTCGACGGATGATCGGTGAACGTTTGGATTTCCTGCCCGACATACTGTAATTACCACAAACACCCGCCGTTAACGATCTGTCCCTAATGGACTGCGTGACTTCACCACAAAGTTTTTTTTTTGTCTGCAACTAGCGACTAATAATATTTTGTTAAGTAGTCTACTAACGACTAGTCGAATATTAGGGGGCAGCTCTATTTGTAAGTAATGATAAAATTATATTAAAAAGGTTATGATAGCATCGTTTCAGTTTCAACAAGAGGTCAAACTCAAGGTTCGTCTGTCTCTTGAGCCCTGAACCCACGGCCATGAGAGGAAGCGCTCATGTCGTACATTCTCATTGGCCTGTCAGTTTAATCTACAGTGACCAAACTTTTGACCCATGATAATCGCACCAAAGTGCCGCCCAAAACACTGAAGTCGATCTAGAACTCGGCGTGACCCGAGCGCCACACCAGCCGATCACATGTGGCCCCCGTTCCCGTGCTGCCGATATAACGGCTCGCATCTGCAGCTGTTCCCCAGCATAAATGGTTTCCTCCTCTGAAACCGCCTGCGACATGCGCTGAAACGTGCCAAGGGAAGACTTCCAGAATCTATATTACAAGTGAATAAAACAGAGCCACATCTGTGCGTCCGCTGAACACGACTCAAACACTCACCGGCGACGCTCACACAGTAAAACCAGCGCGCTTTTATAGGGGAACACAATGAGGGCTTAATTTGACGCACTGCAAAGGTTTATACGCATATAAAGTTTCACAGGCCTGTAGTTTGGAGGCTGTGAACACTGAAACATCTGACTGGAAAACACTTTTGGCTGAATATAGCAGCATTTACTGCAGCGTCGCGACAAAATGAATTATATTCTCCTTGAGATGTGTGAGATGTGAGAAACAGAGTATGATCAGGCTGATTCTTATGAACGGATCTTTGAATCAGACTCACTTAGTGACTGGATTGGCCTTTAATGCTATTTTAATTCAGGAAAAACATTAAAATGTGATCAGAAAGACTGATTCTTATGAATAGGTCATTCTTATGGACCAAAGAATTCGTTAAAAACAAATTGGTCTGACAAATGACTCCCTGAATCTGAATCAGACTCATTTACTGACTGGATAACCTGTCATAACTGCTATTTTAATTTGAGAAAAACAATGAAATGTGATCAAAATGAATGATTCTTATGAATAAATCTTACAGATCGATCTTGAATTGGTCAAAAACAGTTTAAAAAACGACTCCTTGAATCTGAATCAGACTTACTGACTGACTGGATGACTGCTATAAATGGAAAACATTAAAATGCAATTGCAAAGACATAATCAAATGACTTATGAACAGATTCTTCATTTGGTCAAAAAGACAGAGAGAGCTATTGTTTGAATCAGACTAGCAAATGACTCACTGAATCTCTATTTAATTCGATAAAAACAATGAAATGTGATCTAACAGAACAGACTGACTCTTATGAACAGATTCTTGAATTTGGTAAAAAGAAAACAGTGAAAAAAAAAAAAAAAAAAACAAACGACTCCCAGAATCTGAATCAGACTCATTTACTGACTGGATAACCTGTCATAATTGCTATTTTAATTTGAGAAAAACAACAAAATGTGATCAAAACGAATTATTCTTATGAATAAATTATTCTTACAGAGCGATTCTTGGTCAAATACACTTTGACAAATGACTCCCTGAATCTGAATCAGATTCATTAACTGACTGGATAACCTGCCATAAAAAATAAACAAAATTAAACTGTGAGCAAAAAGACTGATTTTGAAATGATTCTTATGGAGTGATTCTTGAAAAGATCAGTTTGAAAAATGACTCCCTGAATTTGAATCAGACTCATTTACTGACTGGATGACTGCTATAAATGGAAAACATTAAAATGCAATTAAAAAAACAAATGACTCTTATACACAGATTCTTCATTTGGTCAAAAAGACAGAGAGAGCTATTGTTTGAGTCAGACTAGCAAATGACTCACTGAATCTCTGAGGACTCACTTACAGACTAGATAATTGCAGAGAAAAAAAAAAAATTTTGAACAAATGATTCTTATGGAGTGATTCTTGAAAAGATCAGTCTGACAAATGACTCCCTGAATCTGAATCTGAATCACAGTGACTGGACGACTGCCGTAAACACTATTTAATTCGATAAAAACAATGAAATGTGATCCAACAGAACAGACTGACTCTTACGAACAAATGACTCTTATGAACAGATTCTTGAATTTGATAAAAAGAAAAAATTTGAAGGGAAAAAAAAAAAAAACAGTTTGACAAATGACTCCCTGAATCTGAATCAGACTCATTTACTGACTGGATAACCTGCCATAATTGCTATTTTAATTTGAGAAAAACAACGAAATGTGATCAAAAAGACTTATTTTTATGAATAAATTATTCTTACAGAGCGATTCTTGGTCAAATACACTTTGACAAATGACTCCCTGAATCTGAATCAGATTCATTAACTGACTGGATAACCTGCCATAAAAAATAAACAAAATTAAACTGTGAGCAAAAAGACTGATTTTTATGAACAGATTATTGAACTGGTCAAATGACTAAATTAGACTCACTTACTCAAGAACAAATGATTCTTATGAAGTGATTCTTGAAAAGACCAGCCTGACAAATGACTCACTGAATTCTTGATGACTGCCATAAATGTTATTTTAAATAAAGAAAAGCATTACAGTGTGATTAAAAGAACATATTGGTTTTGTTTAACATGCAGTTATTATGAGAAAGGAATATAAACTTTAACTTTGATTTAGACAATCATGCAATTCTCTCCAAAAAGTTTCAGTGACTAAAATGAAAGTTGGAGCACTCAAAACAATCCCAGTGAAATACCCCACAGTCCCCTGGGATTATAGACAATGGTTTTCAGAACATCCTCAAGTATGCAAACACAAATGCTTGGCATTTTACTGTGGCGGAAACAAACCTCAAAACACAAGAATGTGATCGAGTTTCCTTCAAATTAAACCACACATGTTGTTGTTCAAGTAGCTGGATATAAACATGACAGCAGTTTAACGAACTAATTAACTTAACTCACCCGTCATTGGAGCAGGTCAGAAACTCCTCTTTGATCTTGGGATGCCAGCAGCCGTCGTTCAACATCGCCGTGTGACCCTGAACGAGAAAGACGGCATGCAGGAGATGCAAATTAAGCAATCATTTTAATAAATGCATGAAAAAAATAATATCTGAATAAAAATCCAATAATTAAAATCACATTTTACAGACAACATGAGCAAATAAAAGTTTTTAATGTAAATGTGATCATCATTTGTGATCAAAAATACAGTAAAAATAGTGAAATATTTTTATGTTTTAAATCAGCTGTTTTCTATGTGAATATATAGTAAATTGTAATTTATATCCAGTGATCAAAGCTGATTTTTCAGCATCATCACTCCAGTCTTCAGTGTCACATGATCCTTCAGAAATCATTCTAATATGATGATTTGCTGCTCAAGAAACATTTATCAATTATCAATGTTGAAAACAGACTTCAGAACAGATTCTTTAATAGAAAGTTCAAAAGAACAACAATTATTTGAAATCTTTTGTAACATAAATTCACTTTAGACACTGATGAGAATCAGAAATGGAGTAATGATGCTGAAAATTCAGCTTTGATCACAGGAATAAATTATATTTTACTATATATTCACATTGAAAACAGTTATTTTAAATTGTAAAAATATTTCACATTTTTTACTGTATTTTTGATCAAATAAATGCATCCTTGGTGAGCAGAAAAAAAAGAAATTTAAAATCTTAAAATTATTTTTCTGGTCTTTTTATGGATGATTAATAAAAAAAATGTGTTTCTTTACTTTCACCACTTCTAAAAAACAAAGTTGTGCGAATGTGTGAAATATTAATTTTTGCATCATGTGAAGAAATTGTGAGTGCCATTTGTTCAGATCACTAACACCAACTCTGAGCAGCATTAATACTGATGATTGACTTAATAAACATGACTACGACTGATACTAATAATAATATCACAGCCTAATATAAATATGTTGTTCTGTCCAACAATTGAATATTCTGTTTCACACTGTCACATTAGTTGACTTTAAAGTGTTAATTAAGACACAGGAAATGAAAATCCAGGAAAAGAATTATGAAGTCATTCTCAGAGAATAAATAAAGCTGTCAGTGATTGTCTTTGATGATGAGCACATGCTGCATTAGTTACAGCGCATTATTAAAGATCCGCTGCATCATAAACACTGAATATTTGATTGCGGTCTTTGTTCATTTGACCTTCACGCTGCCACACAGACACATTGGCCTCATCGGATAAAATGCAAACTCAGACCAGATATTTGGCTTCATCCTCGTATTGTTTGACACCAGAAATCTATTATGAGGACACTTTACGACACACAAACCAACTGCATCCTCTCAGTGACATGAAAAACACTCCAAACCCAGAGATACGCGCAGGACATTAATCAAACATAATAATCATAAATGTTTCTTGAGCAGCAAATCCTCATATTAGAATGATTTCTGAAGGATCATGTGACACTGAAGACTGGAGTAATGATGCTGAAAATTCAGCTTTGATCACACGAATAAATTACACTTTACAATATATTCACATAGAAAACAGATATTTTAAATTGTAAAAATATTTCACAATTTTTACTGTATTTTTGATCAAATAAAAGCAGCTTTGATGAGCAGGAGAGACTCTTTTCAAAAACTTTTCTTCTTTTTTTAAAAAAATCCAAACTTTTGACCACCAGTGGGGAAAAAAACTTGTAATAACGACTAAAACTTAAACTAAAATTAAAATGAAAATATAAAGGAACTTTAATAAATACTATAATAGTATATAATAATAGTGCTGTAGTGTAAATGTGTTCACATGTGGAAGTAATAGCTATGATAATAAAACAAACTCAATTCAAGTATTTCAGTTATGGACATCCAGTTGGCATCTTTCAACAACAAAACATGACACTTGACAATAATTGAAGAGAACAATATTTACGCTCGACGCTGAAATGCACTCGATAGGGTACATCAAGTACCCGAAGAGTAGAGAAAACCTGATTACAAACAAAGAGAGTGGAAACGGTCCCATCGCAGTGACTATGGCATGCCGACACACTACATTAGAGACGCGACCGTCACTGAGCCGCATGTTAAAGGCACATTACACACATAAACTCGCACGGATACAGAGGGACGGGGCAAAGGACCAGGTGCAATATTTAGTGGCCGCTTGTCTCTCTGATGTAGTTCATCTACACCTCATTACATCCCAGTCAACAAACAACGACCAGATGCAGCAAACAAACACCACGAGAACTGAAGAACACTGAACTAACCAGGGTTACTTCAGTATCACTGAGATACTTCACACTAAAAAATGTTGGGTTAAGAACAACCCAAGTTGGGTTGAAAATAGATAAACCCAGCAATTGGGTTGTTTTAACCCAGTGGTTGGGTTAAATGTTTGACCAACCTGCTCGGCAGTTTTATTTAACTCAACTACTGTTTCAAAATTTGTGTATTGCTTACTTAAAATGAATCCAAAGTATGTTGGAAATTCGCTGGGTTAAAACAGCCCAACTTCTGGGTTAAAACAGCCCAATTCGCTGGGGAAAAACAGCCCAATTTCTGTGGTTAAAACAGCCCAATTCGCTGGGTTAAAACAGCCCAACTTCTGGGTTAAAACAGCCCAATTCGCTGGGTTAAAACAGCCCAATTCGCTGGGTTAAAACAGCCCAACTTCTGGGTTAAATAAGCCAATTCGCTGGGTTAAAACAGCCCAAATGCTGGGTTAAAACAGCCCAATTCGCTGGGTTAAAACAAAGCCCAAACTTCTGGGTTAAATAAGCCAATTCGCTGGGTTAAAACAGCCCAAATGCTGGGTTAAAACAGCCCAATTCGCTGGGTTAAAACAGCCCAACTTCTGGGTTAAAACAGCCCAATTCGCTGGGTTAAAACAGCCCAATTCGCTGGGTTAAAACAGCCCAATTCGCTGGGTTAAAACAGCCCAACTTCTGGGTTAAAACAGCCCAATTTGCTGGGTTAAAACAGCCCAACTTCTGGGTTAAAACAGCCCAATTCGCTGGGTTAAAACAGCCAAACTTCTGGGTTAAAACAGCCCAATTCGCTGGGTTAAAACAGCCCAACTTCTGGGTTAAATAAGCCAATTCGCTGGTTTAAAACAACCCAACTTCTGGGTTAAAACAGCCCAATTCGCTGAGTTAAAACAGCCAATTCACTGGGTTAAAACAGCCCAACTTCTGGGTTAAAACAGCCAATTCGCTGAGTTAAAACAGCCAATTCACTGGGTTAAAACAGCCCAACTCGCTGGGTTAAAACAGCCCAACTTCTGGGTTAAAACAGCCCAATTCGCTGGGTTAAAACAGCCCAATTCGCTGGGTTAAAACAGCCCAATTCGCTGGGTTAAAACAGCCCAACTTCTGGGTTAAAACAGCCCAATTTGCTGGGTTAAAACAGCCCAACTTCTGGGTTAAAACAGCCCAATTCGCTGGGTTAAAACAGCCAAACTTCTGGGTTAAATAAGCCAATTTGCTGGGTTAAAACAGCCCAACTTCTGGGTTAAAACAGCCCAATTCGCTGGGTTAAAACAGCCCAACTTCTGGGTTAAATAAGCCAATTCGCTGGTTTAAAACAACCCAACTTCTGGGTTAAAACAGCCCAATTCACTGGGTTAAAACAGCCCAATTCGCTGGGTTAAAACAGCCCAATTCGCTGGGTTAAAACAGCCCAACTGCAGGGTTAAAACAAAAACAACTCAACCACTGAGTTTGTCCATTTTCAACCCAACTTTTTTTTACTAGAGTTTTATCAGAGCTGTTATCTTTACCTAAAACCATTAAAAACATTTCTGTTAAAATAAAATCTAAATATTCGCTGAAAAACTTGAACTGCTGCCTTGGCGATAAACCAAAACAAGTTTAAGTTGAAGCACTATTAACTGTCTGGAACTAAATAAAACTAAAACTGAAACAAACAATACACATATCTGACAACGCGTACGCATGTATAATATGGTTTGTTGAAAATTTCTATATGCAAATGCCTTTAAAGTTACGTGTAAAGCATTAGTCGTTACCTTGGTATTGGCCATGTCCACGATATACTGATCTCCTTTGACACATTCAAGAACCTGGAATCCGTCGCGGTCCAGAACTTTGGCCTGAGAGTTTCCCGCCACCACCAGAATGACATCACCGGTGACGCTGTACTGCAGCGCTCTGATCTGATGACTGTAACCACACACACACACACACACACACACACACACACACTCTGAGTGTTTACACTAAATGCAGACTTTAAATTATTCATTTTAATTACATTTTTGTAAATTAAATTATTTTAATTTAAAAAAAATTATTCTTTCAATTAAAAATTACAGCATTTATATAGCAATTATTAAAAAATTAAAAAGCTTTTTTTAGTTTTTTCAACAAAACTGCAGCGCGTTTATCGGTCTAGTTATCGTTCTGTCATGAACGGGCCTTAAATGTCTGATTTCACTTTAATCATATAAAATTATAGACTGTGGACCATAAAAAAAAAATTAATCAAATATTTTACCAGCTAAAATATTAATTTCATGTATGTATAATTAAATATTTAATATAATACTTAATTTACAATGTTTTAAATATGTGCTTGATTATTAAAATAATGTCAAATGCAATGCATATGTATATATGTGTAAATGTGTGTGCATTATGTATATGAATGTATATGTTTGTGTATTTATGTATATGAATGTATAAATGTATGTCTCACAAGATTCATATCACTGTAATATAATGTCAATTTAAATGAGCATAAATTAAAAGCTGCACGTCAATCACTACCATGATTCATAAATATAATTTAAATAATATATACAATTATTTTAGTGTAAATTTGTCATTAAAATGCCAAATGCAAGTATTAACAGTCTTAACATTTTTAAAATTAATCTTTAAACAATAAGCTTAAGCTTTTGAATTTAGGGTGTAATATGACGCCAGACATGTTCATGATTCAACCACATAAGCTGTTCTAATACAGAACAAGCACAACATAATAATAATATATATATATATATATATACATACATATATATGTGTGTGTGTGTGTGTGTGTGTGTGAGATTGTAAGAACTGGAGTCAATGAAAGAGCCGAGAAGCTTGGAGAACCAGAAAACATGGGCATTAGAGGCAGAGCGCCGGTGTAAATTCCTGTTACCCTCTCCGGGTCACTGGCTTTATGGGCTCCACATGTGTTTTCTCTGGCCGTGTCTGCTGGTGAAGGGATGGCACCGTATCTGGGTTGATGAACTTGTTAATGTGGCGTGGCATTTTACGAATCGCACAGACGAAAGAGCGCTCGGGCTCAGCCAATTGGCTTCCAATATCTCGAGACAATTGGGTTTTCCACTTTTAGCGGGATTTCTAGGAAAAACAAAAGACAAGAACAAAAATACACGGCATCTGGGTGCAATCAGCTGGCCAGGCTGATTTGACTCGAGAACGAGGACTCATTCCAGACGGATGAGGTGTAATGCACATCAAAACCCCAGGAAGCGCTCGCGGTCGAGGAGAGAGACAGGGATGAACGCGTGCCTGATGGTGCGGCACCGGGACTCACCATTCGCACGGCTGGAGGGATCGGAAGGCGTGCAACGCCCCGTCCATCCCGGCGAAGTCCCAGAACTTCACGTCGTAGTCAAAACTGCCGGTGACCAGACGAGCGCCGGAAGGATCCAAAGCCAAAGCTGAAACCTGTACAATCAGATGTTCATCAGATACGGGATACGAGACACTCTTTGTTAAGGTTTAAAAGACAAGTAATATAATCGATTTGACGACACTGACAACATCAGATGAGAACAAAATTTGAACTGAATTGAATGACGAACACAATCTAAACTGAATTTACTTTAATTAGATGTTCTTTTTTGGAGTTTAAAAGACAATTAATATTCAGTAATATTATCGATTTGACGGCACTGACACTATCAGATAAGAAAAAAATTTGAAGTGAATTGAATGACAAATAAAATTTGAGCTGAATTGAGTTTCATTAGATGTTTAATTAGATGTTTTTAATATTTACTAATTCAACTGCACTGACACTATAGGATGAGAACAAAATTTGAACTGAATTAAATGCGAACAAAATTTGAACTGAATTAAATGCGAACAAAATTTGAACTGAATTAAATGCAAACAAAATTTGAACTGAATTGAGTTTCATTAGATGTTTAATTAGATGTTTTTAATATTTACTAATTCAACTGCACTGACACTATAGGATGAGAACAAAATTTGAACTGAATTAAATGTGAACAAAATTTGAACTGAATTAAATGCGAACAAAATTTGAACTGAATTAAATATGTACAAAATTTGAACTGAATTGAGTTTCATTAGATGTTTAATTAGATGTTTTTAATATTTACTAATTCAACTGCACTGACACTATAGGATGAAAACAAAATTTTAACTGAATTAAATACGTACAAAATTTGAGCTGAATTGAGTTTCATAAGATGTTTAATTAGATGTTTTTAATATTTACTAATTCAACTGTACTGACACTATAGGATGAGAACAAAATTTGAACTGAATTAAATGCAAACAATATTTGAACTGAATTAAATGCAAACAAAATTTGAACTAAATTGAGTTTCATTAGATGTTTAATTATATGTTTTTAATATTTACTAATTCAACTGCACTGACACTATAGGATGAGAACAAATTTGAACTGAATTAAATGCGAACAAAATTTGAACTGAATTAAATGCAAACAAAATTTGAACTGAATTGAGTTTCATTAGATGTTTAATTATATGTTTTTAATATTTACTAATTCAACTGCACTGACACTATAGGATGAGAACAAATTTGAACTGAATTAAATGCGAACAAAATTTGAACTGAATTAAATGCGAACAAAATTTGAACTGAATTGAGTTTCATTAGATGTTTAATTAGATGTTTTTAATATTTACTAATTCAACTGCACTGACACTATAGGATGAGAACAAAATTTGAACTGAATTAAATGCAAACAATATTTGAACTGAATAGGGTTTCATTAGATGTTCTTTTTTGGGGTGTAAAAGACAATTAATATTCAGTAATATTATCGATTTGATGGCACTGACACTATCAACAAAATTGAGTTTCATTAGATGTTTGAACTGAATTGAGTGGTGAAAAATATTTGAACTGAATTGAATGACGAACAAAATTTGAACTGAATTAAGTTTCATTAAATGTTCCTTTTGGGGGGTGAAAAGACAATATTTAGTAATATTTACTAATTCATATGCACTGACACAGTCAGAAGAGAACAAAATTTAAACTGAACTGAATGATAAATAAAATTTGAACTGAATTAAGTTTCATTAGATGTTCTTTTTTGGGGTTTAAAAGACAATTAATATTCAGTAATATAATTGATTTGATGACACATACTCGGATAAGAACAAAATTAAGTTTCATCAGATGTTTCAACTGAATTGAGTGACGAACAAAATTTGAACTGAATTGAGTTTTATTAGCTGTTCTATTTTTGGGGGGTGAAAAGACAATATTTAGTAATATTTACTAATTTAACTGCACTGACATGATCAGATGACAACCAAAATTGAACTGAACTGAATGTTGAATAAAATTTAAACTGAATTAAGTTACATTAGATTTTGTTTTTGGGGGGTTTAAAAGACAATTAATATTCAGTAATATTATCGATTTGACGGCACTAGCACTATCAGATGAGAACAAAACTGAGTTTCATTCGATGTCTGAACTGAATTGAGTGATGAACAAAATTTGAACTGAATTGAAAGACAAATCAAATTTGAACTGAATTGAATTTCATTAGATGTTTTTAATATTTACTAATTCAACTGTACTGACACTATCAGAAGAGAACAAAATTAAGTTTCATTAGATGTTTGAACTGAATTGAATTGAATGACAGACAAAATCTGAACTGAATTGTGTTTCATTATATGCTTTTTTTGAGGGGGAGGTAAAAGACTATTCATATTCAGTAATATTATCGATTTGATGGCACTCACTATCAGATGATAACAAAATTTGAACTGAATTGAGTGATGAACAAAATTTGAAATGAATTGAGTTGAAATGAATTAGATGTTCTTTTTGGGGGGTTTAAAAGATAATTGATATTCAGTAATATTATCGATTTGACGGCACTAACACTATCAGATGAGAACAAAACTGAGTTTCATTCGATGTCTGAACTGAATTGAGTGATGAACAAAATTTGAACTGAATTGAAAGACAAATCAAATTTGAACTGAATTGAATTTCATTAGATGTTTTTAATATTTACTAATTCAACTGTACTGACACTATCAGAAAAGAACAAAATTAAGTTTCATTAGATGTTTGAACTGAATTGAATTGAATGACAGACAAAATCTTAACTGAATTGTGTTTCATTATATGCTTTTTATGAGGGGGAGGTAAAAGACTATTCATATTCAGTAATATTATCGATTTGATGGCACTCACTATCAGATGATAACAAAATTTGAACTGAATTGAGTGATGAACAAAATTTGAAATGAATTGAGTTGAAATGAATTAGATGTTCTTTTTGGGGGGTTTAAAAGATAATTAATATTCAGTAATATTATCGATTTGACGGCACTAACACTATCAGATAAGAACAAAATTTGAAGTGAATTAAATGACGAATAAAATTTGAGCTAAATTCATTAGATGTTTAATTAGATGTTTTTAATATTCACTAATTCTACTGCACTGACACTATAGGAATGAGAACAAAATTTGAACTGAATTAAATGCGAACAAAATTTGAACTGAATTGAGTTTCATTAGATGTTCTTTTTTGGAGTTTAAAAGACAATTAATATTAAGTAATATTGTCATTTTGACGGCACTGACCATCAGATGAGAACAAAATTGAGTTTCATTAGATGTTTGAACTGAATTGAGTGGCAAACAAAATTTGAACTGGATTAAGTTTCATTAGATGTTCTTTTTAGGGGTGAAAAGACAATATATAGTAATATTTACTAATTCATCTGCACTGACACTATCAGATGAGAACAAAAATTGAACTGAACTGAATGATGAATAAAATTTAAACTGAATTAAGTTACATTACATTGTTTTTGGGGGGTTTAAAAGACAATTAATATTCAGTAATATTATCGATTTGACGGCACTAACACTATCAGATAAGAACAAAATTTGAAGTGAATTAAATGACGAATAAAATTTGAGCTGAACTAAGTTACATTAGATGTTTAATTAGATGTTTTTAATATTCACTAATTCTACTGCACTGACACTATAGGAATGAGAACAAAATTTGAACTGAATTAAATGCGAACAAAATTTGAACTGAATTGAGTTTCATTAGATGTTCTTTTTTGGAGTTTAAAAGACAATTAATATTCAGTAATATTATCGATTTGACGGCACTGACACTATCAACAAAATTGAGTTTCATTAGATGTTTGAACTGAATTGAGTGACGAACAAAATTTGAAATGAATTGAGTTTCATTAGATGTTCTTTTTGGGGGGTTTAAAAGATAATTAATATTCAGTAATATTATCGATTTGACGGCACTAACAGTATCAGATAAAAACAAAATTTGAAGTGAATTAAATGACAAATAAAATTTGAGCTAAATTGAGTTTCATTAGATGTTCTTTTTGTGGGGGTGTAAAAAACAATATTTAGTAATATTTACTAATTTATCTGCACTGACATGATCAGATGAGAACAAAATTTGAACTGAACTGAATGATGAATAAAATTTAAACTGAATTAAGTTACATTAGATTTTGCTTTTGGGGGGTTTAAAAGACAATTATTATTCAGTAATATTATTGATTTGACGGCACTGACACTATCAGATGAGAACAAAACTGAGTTTCATTAGATGTTTGAACTGAATTGAGTGACGAACAAAATTTGAACTGAATTGAATTTCATTAGATGTTTTTAATATTTACTAATTCAACTGCAATGACACTATCAGAAGAGAACAAAACTGAGTTTCATTAGATGTTTGAACTGAATTGAGTGGCGAACAAAATTTGAACTGAATTGAAAGACAAATCAAATTTGAACTGAATTGAATTTCATTAGATGTTTTTAATATTTACTAATTCAACTGTACTGACACTATCAGAAGAGAACAAAACTGAGTTTCATTAGATGTTTGAACTGAATTGAATGACAGACAAAATTTGAACTGAATTGTGAATTACAGCTGAATTAAATTTGTGTCGTAATTGATGAACTTTGCAACACTGACACAGTTTTTGAACTGAACTGAATCAACTTTGAACACTGAATGATGACACGCATCTTCTGTAGATCTGCTTCACTGCTGAAATTCATTCATAATTAATTAATTTTGCAACATTAAAACTCATTTTTTCTGTTTATTTCAGTGAAGCTGCTTTGAAACATCTCTGACTTTGGGGACGAGTTTTAACTCCGAGTCAGGTTATATAATCCTCAAAAATCCCGACTACAGGCAGAGCGTGAGCCGGACACAAGCGTCCCGGAGTACGTGCGCACTTACGGTTTTAGTGCCGTGCTGAAGCGTGATCTCATGAGTGTCCGGTATCTTCTTCACTGGATTCTGTACAGAAAGAGAGACAGAGAGAAACATTTTCAGCAACTTCTGAAGGCCAAAAACAAAAGGCCGCTTTAATTCAGCACAAGACGGATGAAAGGTTCTCTTTTAGAGGAAAACACACTGCCAAAATATCACATGGTGTCCAGCGCTCACAGCGGGATTGTTCTCCGAATCAAACGCACGCAAGTCTGTGTGATTTGTGGCATTGGCTGATTAACGCTCGTACAGAACTCGCAAGGCACACCTGGGCCTGATGGGATACATTTAGCCGAGCACAGAGACATCACCGGGGCGGCCCGACACCAGAACCCATCTATCAAAACGGCCCACGGCGGCCCTCAAACGCCACAGGCCTGGGAAAGGAGGGCGTCTGCACACTGTCAGAGAGAGAGTAAGACATTTACAACAGACCGACTGAGAGAGAGAGAGAGAGAGAACGGCTAAAACGGCTAGGGAAAAAGCAAAAAAGAAAAAGCTGAATCTCATGAAAAGGTCATATTACATCCTAAAATAAAAAAAAAAGAAATTATATTTTGCATAAAGAAAATAAGTAAAACAATGTAATTTTAACTGTATTAGATACATATTTTTTAAATGTTATAATATATTTTTATTATATAAACGGCAGTGCATCAAATATTCTCATAAAGTTAAATTTTTACAATACAATTTAAATATTATATAATATATATTTTAATACTTTTTTGTTGCATTAATGAATGCGATAAAATGTGCTTAATTATAATGAAATTAATGCATTTTCTTTATGTAAAATAAATTTTATTTTATATTATATTTAACTATTTTATATAGTTGTTTTTATCCTCATTAGATTTTCATTACATATTAATTATAAATATTACATATACATCTACGCAAATTATTCAACAGCATAAATTAAAGGCAAAAAATATCATGATGTTTACTTTTTACAAAAATATATATTTTGGTCATATTTCTTAAAAAAAAAATAGGCTTCATTTTGTAAAAGAATTTTTATTTTATGTTATATTTTAGTATGTAGTTATTTTTCTCATTAGATTACTATAAAACATTAATTATAAAAATTATATATATGCATTTTTAAATAGCATAAATTAAAAGCACTGCATTAAATACTAGCATAATGTTTATTTTTTACAACAAAAAATATATTTTTTTACAAATAAAAAATAAAAATAATATATATTTAATAATGTGTATATAGTTCTAGTATATAGTATTTTTATTATACATATTTTAATCAATTGTATATATATATATATATATATATATATATATATATATATTTTTTATTTTTTTTTTTTTTTTTTTTTTTTTTTTTTTTTTTTCATTTAACAAATGAAAATTTGGGGATAAAATGTCTTTACATAAAACATCTTTTTATTTTATATTATATTTTACTATATCATAGTAATAGTAATATTTTCTTTTCATTTTAAAGTGAAATATGACCCAGAGATGCTTTTTTTTTTTCAGAGGTTTCATGAGATTCATCCAAACTAAAGAACATAATGTCTCTGTAAAGCTCGAACACAAGCTCAACAGAGACGTCTGAGGTCAGGTGACGGTAAGAGCGTCTTTAAATCATTGGTCATGTCTTGTCTTTTATATTTCCAGGGATGGTAATGGCAGTGTGGCCCTCTAGTGGCGCCACTGACACATTACAAAAACACACACAAACTGCACTGTGTGTCATCATATATCTCATTTGAATAGTACACTACTGCTCTAGGCCAAATACATTAAATAGTTATCAATACATTCTATATTTTTATGTTTTTTCTAAGTTTTATGTCACTTGAAATATAAAATTCAAAGGTCAAAAAGCAATTTTACTTCTATAATATGACAAATTTCAACATGAAACGAAGCAGGAAATTGATTTATTTCTGTATGGCATGTGATTTAAAAATAAGAGGGACTGATAATGACCAGGATTAAAATAAATGAAAGTTAACGGAGTTGATGTCATGTTGCGTTTAAATGCTGTTAAACATTAAGATAGTAATTCATCAGATCTTTTTAATGAAATCTGAGAGATTTCAGTCCCTGCATTGAAACGATCAATGTAAAACCCTGCTCATCAAATAAAGCGGTCGAGTCCATGTAAAACGCTGCAGTCACAGCTTTGGATCTTTTTTGTCTTTATGTAAGTAAAATGACAGCCATGTCATATTGGACTATGATAGCAACTGAGACAAAGACACTGCATGTCAATTTTGAAGTCAATCAGACCAACTGTACTGTAGTTAGAGCCAATTTCATGTTTTGTTCAATTAAAGCGCCACCAAGTGGTGCTGTCACACCACCGTGTCCTCAGAGTGCCTCCATACAAAAGCGTGTTAAATTTGGTGAAAATATCTCATTTTGCTTAAGAGTTATAAACATTTATATTTATGAGCACAAAAAATGACCCACACTCAACTTTGACTGTATTTTTTGCCACTTACTATGAAAATTTTGACATTTGACCATTTCTGATTTTCCTATAGTGGTTTCGTCATGATCGGACTAACGGTTTCGAAGATATTCACGAAAGTTGTTGCACAAACCATAAGGCGAAACCTAGCATGTTTGGTATCGTTGGACTAGGCAAAGATTCAGAAATCTAAGGAGATGACTCCCATCGGAATAAGTAAACGAAATCCAAAGTTATAAGCATTTTTGTGCAAACCATTCAGAAGCTATAAGAAAGGAAAAAAAAGAAAGGAAAAAAAAATCAAACGTCATTTTTCCTATCTCCAGACCAGTAGGTGGCGCTGTGCTGAAACGCAGCATGTAGCCTCAGGTCATGCTTGTGATGACATGTACCAAGTTTGGTCTGAATACGATGAAGCGTTGCGGAGATACAGCCTTACGTCTATTTTTGCGAATGCTACGTAAAATTCGTTTGCACGTTATTCGAAAACAGTTTGATGAATCAACTTGAATTCCACAACTTTTTGTCAGCATGGTCTGAAGATGATGTTGTTCCATTTTCGTGTGAAATTGGACAAACTGTCTAGGAGTTCGAAAAAAAATGGCAAAAAAATATTAATGACGGAAAATGATGTAATAGGCTGCAATCGAATCGTCTTCAAACAAGGATTATTCTCTATGATTACAACAGAATTTATATTATTTCCTTCACCAAAAGAACTACAAGGTTTATATTTATATTTTTCAAATATCGTCATTTGCGTTTTGAAGATGAAAGAAAGTCTGAAACGGAATGCATTTTTTGGCCACTTACTATGAAAATTTTTGACATTTGGCCATTTCTGATATTCCTATAGTGGTTTCGTCATGATCGGACTAACGGTTTTGAAGATATTCGCAAAATATCTTTTTGCACAAATCATAAGGCAAAAACCTAGCATGTTTGGTATCGTTGGACTCGGCAAAGATTCAGGAATCTAAAGAGATGACTCCCATCGAAATAAATCAAAAGTTATAAGCATTTATAGGCAAAACATTCAGAAGCTATAAGGAAATATTGCCATTTTTCCTATCTCCAGACCAGTAGGTGGCGCTGTGCTGAAACGCAGCATGTAGCCTCAGGTCATGCTTGTGATGACATGTACCAAGTTTGGTCTGAATACGATGAAGCGTTGCGGAGATACAGCCTTACGTCTATTTTTGCGAATGCTACGTAAAATTCGTTTGCACGTTATTCGAAAACAGTTTGATGAATCAACTTGAATTCCACAACTTTTTGTCAGCATGGTCTGAAGATGATGTTGTTCCATTTTCGTGTGAAATTGGACAAACTGTCTAGGAGTTCGAAAAAAAATGGCAAAAAAATATTAATGACGGAAAATGATGTAATAGGCTGCAATCGAATCGTCTTCAAACAAGGATTATTCTCTATGATTACAACAGAATTTATATTATTTCCTTCACCAAAAGAACTACAAGGTTTATATTTATATTTTTCAAATATCGTCATTTGCGTTTTGAAGATGAAAGAAAGTCTGAAACGGAATGCATTTTTTGGCCACTTACTATAAAAATTTTGACATTTGGCCATTTCCGATTTTCCTATAGTGGTTTCGTCATGATCGGACTAACGGTTTTGAAGATATTCGCAAAATATCTTTTTGCACAAATCATAAGGCAAAAACCTAGCATGTTTGGTATCGTTGGACTCGGCAAAGATTCAGGAATCTAAAGAGATGACTCCCATCGAAATAAATCCAAAGTTATAAGCATTTATAGGCAAAACATTCAGAAGCTATAAGGAAATATTGCCATTTTTCCTATCTCCAGACCAGTAGGTGGCGCTGTGCTGAAACGCAGCATGTAGCCTCAGGTCATGCTTGTGATGACATGTACCAAGTTTCGTCTGAATACGATGAAGCGTTGCGGAGATACAGCCTTACGTCTATTTTCACGAACGTTACGTAAAATTCATTTGCATGTTATTCGAAAACAGTTTGATGAATCGACTTGAATTCCACAACTTTTTGTCAGCATGGTCTGAAGATGATGTGGTTCCATTTTCGTGTAAAACTGGACAAACTGTCTAGGAGTTTGAATTTTTTTTTTAAATTGGCGGAAAAATTTTAATGACAGAAAATGACGTAATAGGCTGTGTGAAATTTTCGTGTGAAATTGGACAAACTGTCTAGGAGTTCAAAAAAAAATTGCAAAATGGCAAAAAAAATATTAATGAAGGAAAATGACGTAATACGGTACAATCGAATCGTCTTCAAACAAGGATTATTCTCTATGATTACAACAAAATTTCTATTATTTCCTTCACCAAAAGAACTACAGGGTTCATCTTTATATTTTTCGAATATCTTCATTTGCGTTTTGAAGATCGGCCACTTACTATCAAAATTTTGACATTTGCCCATTTCCGATTTTCCTACTGTGGTTTCGTCTCGATCGGATTAACGGATTCGAAGATATTCGCGAAAGTTGTTGCACAAATAATAAGGCGAAAACAAGCACGTGTGGTATCATTGGATTCGGCAAGGATTCAGGAATCGAAAGAGATGACTCCTATCAAAATAAGACAAGCAAATCCAAAGTTATAAGCATTTTTGTGCAAAACATTCATAAGCTGTAAGAAAGAAAAAAAAGAGAAACGAAAAAAGAAAAAAAATCAAACTCCATTTTTCCTATCTCTGGACCAGTAGGTGGCGCTGTGCTGAAATGCAGCATGTAGCCTCAGGTCATGCATGTGATGACATGTACCAAGTTTCGTCTGAATACGATGAAGCGTTGCGGAGATACAGCCTTACGTCTATTTTCGTCAACGCTACGTAAAATTCGTTTGCACGTTATTCGAAAACAGTTTGATGAATCAACTTGAATTCCACAAATTTTTGTCAGCATGGTCTGAAGATGATGTTGTTCCATTTTCATGTGAAATTGGACAAACTGTCTAGGAGTTCAAAAAATTGCAAAATGGCAAAAAAATATTAATGAAGGAAAATGACGTAATAGGGTTCAATCAAATCATCTTCAAACAAGGATTACTCTCTATGATTACAACAAAATTTCTATTATTTCCTTCACCAAAAGAACTACAAGGTTTATATTTATATTTTTCAAATATCTTCATTTGCATTTTGAAGATGAAAGAAAGTCTGAAACGGAACGCATTTTTTGGCCACTTACTATCACAGTTTTGACATTTGGCCATTTCCGATTTTCCTGCTGTGGTTTCGTCATGAGATGACTCCCATCGAAATAAGTCAACCAAATCCAAAGTTATAAGCATTTATAGGCAAAACATTCAGAAGCTATAAAGGAAATATCACCATTTTTCCTATCTCCAGACCAGTAGGTGGCGCTGTGCTGAAACGCAGCATGTAGCCTCAGGTCATGCTTGTGATGACATGTACCAAGTTTCGTCTCAATACGATGAAGCGTTGTGGAGATACAGCCTTACGTCTATTTTCGCGAACGCTACGTAAAATTCGTTTGCGCGTTATTCGAAATTTTGTCAGCATGGTCTGAAGATGATGTGGTTCCATTTTCGTGTGAAATTGGACAAACTGTCTAGGAGTTCGAAAAAAAATGGCAAAAAAATATTAATGACGGAAAATGATGTAATAGGCTGCAATCGAATCGTCTTCAAACAAGGATTATTCTCTATGATTACAACAAAATTTCTATTATTTCCTTCACCAAAAGAACTACAGGGTTTATATTTATATTTTTCAAATATCTTCATTTGCGTTTTGAAGATTGGCCACTTACTATCAAAACTTTGACATTTGCCCATTTCCGATTTTCCTACTGTGGTTTCGTCTCGATCGGACTAACGGTTTTGAAGATATTCGCGAAATATCTTTTTGCACAAATCATAAGGCAAAAACCTAGCATGTTTGGTATCGTTGGACTCGGCAAAGATTCAGGAATCTAAAGAGATGACTCCCATCGAAATAAATCCAAAGTTATAAGCATTTATAGGCAAAACATTCAGAAGCTATAAGGAAATATCGCCATTTTTCCTATCTCCAGACCAGTAGGTGGCGCTGTGCTGAAACGCAGCATGTAGCCTCAGGTCATGCTTGTGATGACATGTACCAAGTTTCGTCTCAATACGATGAAGCGTTGTGGAGATACAGCCTTACGTCTATTTTCGCAACGCTACGTAAAATTCGTTTGCGCGTTATTCGAAATTTTGTCAGCATGGTCTGAAGATGATGTGGTTCCATTTTTGTGTGAAATTGGACAAACTGTCTAGGAGTTCGAAAAAAATGGCAAAAAAATATTAATGACGGAAAATGATGTAATAGGCTGCAATCGAATCGTCTTCAAACAAGGATTATTCTCTATGATTACAACAAAATTTCTATTATTTCCTTCACCAAAAGAACTACAGGGTTTATATTTATATTTTTCAAATATCTTCATTTGCGTTTTGAAGATTGGCCACTTACTATCAAAACTTTGACATTTGCCCATTTCCGATTTTCCTACTGTGGTTTCGTCTCGATCGGACTAACGGTTTTGAAGATATTCGCGAAATATCTTTTTGCACAAATCATAAGGCAAAAACCTAGCATGTTTGGTATCGTTGGACTCGGCAAAGATTCAGGAATCTAAAGAGATGACTCCCATCGAAATAAATCCAAAGTTATAAGCATTTATAGGCAAAACATTCAGAAGCTATAAGGAAATATCGCCATTTTTCCTATCTCCAGACCAGTAGGTGGCGCTGTGCTGAAACGCAGCATGTAGCCTCAGGTCATGCTTGTGATGACATGTACCAAGTTTGGTCTGAATACGATGAAGCGTTGCGGAGATACAGCCTTACGTCTATTTTCGCGAACGCTACGTAAAATTCGTTTGCACGTTATTCGAAAACAGTTTGATGAATCGACTTGAATTCCACAACTTTTTGTCAGCATGGTCTGAAGATGATGTGGTTCCATTTTTGTGTGAAATTGGACAAACCGTCTAGGAGTTCCGGAAAAAAATTCAAAATGCTGGAAAAATTTTAATGACGGAAAATGATGTAATAGGGTGCAATCTGTCTTCAAACAACGATTATTCTCTATGATTATAACAGAATTTATATTATTTTTATTATTAAAATAATTTATATTATTTTATTATTTTCCGAATATCTTCGTTTGCGTTTTGAAGACAAACGAAAGTCTGGAACGACGTGATGGCGAGAATATAACATAAACTAACCATTTAATGTTTATGGGAGTAAAAAGATGAAACTCAAACTCACATCATCATCATCATCATCATCATCATCGTCGTCGTCGCTGTCAGCAGTGCTGCGCTTGTATCCGGGCGGCAGCGGTGGTCCGACAACATCCTCATCATCATCCTCATCCTCCTCCTTCTGAGGAGGCAGCGGTGGGCCGATGACATCAGAGTCGCTGTCGCTGCTGCTGCTGCTGTCAGCTTCCTGTTTCCTGTTCACACAAACACAGGAGAGATCAGAGAGAGAGCTGAAGCGCTGACCGCCGCTCGTCCTCATCAGATAGTCACCGTACCTTGACATGGATGTGGACGGTTTCTCTGTGTGGCTGACGGGACGAGAGACGCTGCTCTCCTCAATTTCCTGTTTCTGACGCTCTTCTGTGACAGGAAAGATGAAGGTTGAAATGCCGTCTACTGAGACTGAATCACACGTGAAGAAGAACGAGTCAAGTAATCGGACTGACCTAAAGCGCGCTGACTTCTCTCGATGGCCGTCCGCCTCGTCTGCTCAAACATGGCCTCCAGGTCAAAGGTTCGAGCTTTCTTTCCTGAGAGTGAGAGACTTGTTACAACTGAACATGTGACTCTTTCTGTGACGTCTGTGTACATCAGAAACACTCACCGAATCCAGAGAAGCCCATGACAGACGAGATGTCGCCATCGTTACTGGAGTCACCTGACGTCACACCACACAAACAAAGCATTCATGTTATCTGCTCGTGTTTTTGTTTTATTTTGAATTATGAATTATGAATAATGTATGGGTGGTAGGAAGAAATTAATAAAATAAAAATTAATAAAATAAAGAAAAATATTATAATCTATTATTAATGAATTAAAAATAATAAATTAGATTTTTATAATTTCTATTATTACATAATTTCTATTATATTATCTTTATAAAAAAGTACTGCAATATTTATTTATTTATTTTAAACTATGAATAATGTATGGGTGGTAGGCAAAAGTTATTAAAAATAAATAAATAAATCTATAAGGGAAGTCAATTTAGAATGTTTATTATTTCTTTTATTGCTGAATTTCTATTATTTCCTTTACAAAAAGCACTATAATATTTATTTATTTATTTTAAACAATGAATATTGTATTGGTGGTAGGCAAAATTTATTAATAAATAAAAATAATAATAATAATCTACAGAGAAAAATAATGATTCATTTTAGAATGTCTATAATTCATATAATTGCAGAATTTCTATTATTACCTTCATAAAAAATAATACAGTGTATATTTATTTCTGGATTTATTTTGAATGATGAATAATTTATGGGTGGTACGTATAAAAATTAATAAAATAAACATGACAAATAATAATGATTATCTAAAAGGTATAATTTGAGTTTTATTTTACAAAAAGCACTACAGCATTTATTTATTTATTTATTTTAAACGATGAATGATGTATGGGTGGTAGGCAAACGTTATTAAAATAAAATAAAATAAATAAATAAATAAATAATCTACAGGGGAAAATTATTTCTATTTTGCAGAATTTTTATTACCTTTATAAAAAGTAATAGTGTATATTTATTGATTTATTTTGAATGAATAATTTATTTATTTTGAATTTAATAATTTACAAAAATTAATAAAATAAAAAGTGAATAATAATAATTATAATCTATAGGGAAAATATGACTTTCATTTTAGATTTTCTATTATTACCTTTATAAAAAGTAACAGTGTATATTTATTTCTGGATTTATTTTGAATGATGAATAATTTATGGGTGGTACATATCAAAATTAATAAAATAAAAAAAAAAGACAAATAATAATGATTATCTACAAGGTATAATTTGAGTTTTATTTTACAAAAAGCACTACAGTATTTATTTATTTTAAACGATGATTAATGTATGGGTGGTAGGCAAAAGTTATTAAAATAAAATAAATAAATAATAATAATCTACAGGGGAAAATTATTTCTATTTTGCAGAATTTTTTATTACTTTTATAAAAATTAAGTGTATATTTATTGATTTATTTTGAATGAATAATTTATGGGTGGCAGGCAAAAAATAAATAAAATAAAAATTAATAAAATAAAAAGTGAATAATGATAATTATAATCTATAGGTAAAACATGACTTTCATTTTAGATTTTCTATTATTATAACAGAATTTCTATTATTACCTTCCCCAAAAGAACTACAAGGTGTATTTGTTTATTTCGAATGATAAATAATGTGTGGAGGCAAAAAAAAAAAATCATGAAATAAAATAATAATAATTCATTTAGGAATTTCTATTATTATTTTATATCAATAATTTAATATTAAAAATATAGGTAGTAAGTTTATGAATGGATTTTTTATGGCAATCAATAATTTATGGGTGATAAGCAAAATGTCATAACATAAAAATGATTAAATAATAATAAAGGGAAAATAATAGAGTAAGTGCTGATGATGCCATTATATCGAGGGTTTAGTTTATTACAGTATTATAGTTTATCCAGGGCACTTTAACGATTAACATAGTGTTACCATGGTACAAGTCCAAACAACATGGTATTTCAGAGATGTTGTGTATTTTGCTCATACGTCAGTCACAGAAATGAAGGCTAAAAGTTCGCATTTTTGAATTATTATTAAATAATTATCAGATTCACATGTGCATCAGAGTCTGTGATTATTAAAACAGCCGCTCTGACGGATTTTGACTTCATTAAATCATCGCAGCTTTCAGTAAAACACTGTCCTGCAGTTTTAACACATTTATCTCACTTACACGAGAGAAAAACTTCACAAATGACGAATAAAACTCAAAAACTCACCAGCATCACTGCTATGATCCGCCATGGCAATAACATCGGACACTTCCGGGACGCCGAATGTCAAAATAAAAGTCTCTCCTAAATAAAAGTCCATATCGTAATAGAAGCTTTCACTGAGTATTTGTTCATACAGAATAATAATTATTAATTTGACTAGAAATAAATAAATGGGAATATAAAAAAAATCAAAATCCACTGTTATCTGACAATATAAATACGTGATTGTACGCCAACTAATCTGAAGACGAAAAGCTTTCATTATTATCTGAATAATAAGATAAAATGTTAACAGATACAACTTTTGATTTTAATAATTATTAAACATTTACTAATACATTAAGATTAATAAAGTGTTGTTCATTGACTAAAAAGTAGTTAACTAATGCTTACAAACAGAACCTTATTGTAAATTGTTGCCGCTAATAATTAATAGCAAACAATTACATTTAATAGAAATTGTGCTTCTTTAAATGTGACGACAATATTTCTGCTCAGATCTCATATTTGATGATATGGATGTCAATAATGAATGAGATCTTCATTTCACATTATTTTATTAGAGAATTAAAAATAAATCTTAGAAATGCAAAAAGACAAATTCAACATTATATTACACTGAAACACTTTACAGTAAGATCTCATTCATTGGCATTACTTAAAGGGTTCATTCACCCAGAAATGAAAATAATGTCATGCCGTTCCACACCCGTAAGACCTTCGTTCATCTTCAGAACACAAATTAAGATATTTTTGATGAAATCCAATGGCTCAGTGAGGCCTGAGCAATGACATTTCCTCTCTCAAGATCCATTAATGTACTAAAAACATATTTAAATCAGTTCATGTGAGTACAGTGGTTCAATATTAATATTATAAAGCACCAAAAAAACAAAATAACGACTTATATAGTGATGGCCGATTTCAAAACACTGCTTCAGGAAGCTTCGGAGCTTTATGAATCTTTTGTGTCGAATCATGATTCGGATCGCGCGTCAAACTGCCAAACTGCTGAAATCACGTGACTTTGGCGCTCCGAACCGCTGATTCGACACAAAAGATTCATAACGCTCCGAAGCTTCCTGAAGCAGTGTTTTGAAATATATAAGCCGTTATTTTGTTTTTTTTGGCGCACCAAAAATATTCTTGTGGCTTTATAATATTAATATTGAACCACTGTACTCACATGAACTAATTTAAATATGTTTTTAGTACATTAATGGATCTTGAGAGAGGAAATGTCATTGCTCAGGCCTCACTGAGCCATCGGATTTCATCAAAAATATCTTAATTTGTGTTCTGAAGATGAATGAAGGTCTTACGGGTGTGGAACGGCATGACATTATTTTCATTTTTGGGTGAATGAACCCTTTAATACATCAGTTATCATGAACTAACAATGAGCAATGCACAGCATTTATTAATCTTTGTTAATGTTAGTAAATAGAAATATAATTTGTCATTGTTAGTTCATGTCACAGAGCATTAACTAACGTTAAACATGTATTAGTAAAAATTAAAACTAACATTAACTGAGATTTATAAAAGCATTAGTTCATGTTAACTAATGGTAACAAATGAAAGCTTATAGTAAAGTGTTGCACAAAGTAAACGCTGAAGTCATTTGAAGGCTCGTCTCATTGTTTGTGGAGAACTCTGCGTTCTGTCAGGCGTCCAGAAATGAATCGATGTGGAAGCAGACCAACAACGCACCTGCGAGCGATTCTTGTTTATTCTGCACAAATCTGTGCCGACAGCTTACTTAAACAGTCAAAACACAAATGACACACAAATACCACAATCATTCACAGTCAACAGCTGCAGCTGCGCAACATCTGGAGTGGAAACATCCCTTCACTGCTGCTCGTCTTCCTCCTCCGCCACGATCCTCTCGATGGCGGCCCAGTCCAGTTTGCTCAGAACGCTGCCGGTGCTTTGAGAAAGAGCGTCCAGATCCAGATCTGCGAACGTTTCATCGCCCTGGAGAAAACAAGAGTCACATGAGCTTCTGTGCAGAACGCAATACTAGTGTCATGTTTCCTGCGCAGTGTGTACTGCAACCCTCTGGTATTCATTTCACTATTATTATTATTATTATTTATTAAATTTACAAAACAAGGAAACGATAATAAATAAAATGCAAACAAGGAACAGATACTGACAGCACTGCTTATAAACACTGCAGATCTCCATATGACAAACTAATAGAGACAGAAATTATTGAGTAACCCTGATTGTGCCGTCAAAACCGACCGAAGACAACTAGATGAGTAAAGTTTGATGACAAAGCCAGGTCTGAACGTTTAAAATAACTTTGAACGGCATGAAGTTTGAAGGTTTTACTCAGAGAAAGTAAAAAAATATATAATTACTAACATGTTTTAACATATTGCTAACATGTTTTAGCATGTTGTTAGAATGAATTAGTAGGTTTTTAACATAAATTAGCATGCTGCTAACATGTTTTAACACATTCCTAGCATTAATTAGCAAGTTGCTAGCATGTTTTAATATGTTGCTGACATAAATAAGCATGTTTAACACATTCCTAACATGAATTAACATGTTGCAAACATGCTTTAACACATTGCTTGCATAAATGAGCATGTTTAAATAAATTGCTATCATGCTGCTAGCATGTTTTAACACATTGTTAACATGATTTAACACTACTAACATGAACTAGCATGTTGATAGCATTTTTAACACATTGCTAACATGAATTAACAATTTGCTAACATAAATTAGCACATTTTAGCACATTGCTAACATGATTTAACGGTTTGGTAGCATGAATTAACATGTTAACACTGCTTGAGCATGTTTAAATAAATTGCTAACATGAATTATCATGCTGCTAGCATGTTTTAACACATTGTTAACATGATTTAATGCTTTGCTAGCATGTTTTAACACATTGTCAACATGATTTAACGCTTTGCTAGCATGAATTAGTATGTTTTAGCACGTCGCTAGCATGAATTAGCATATTTTAATACATTGTTAACATGAATTAGCATTTTTCTAGCATGTTTTAACACTGTTAACATGATTTAACACTGCTAACATGAACTAGCATGTTGATAGCATTTTTTAACACATTGCTAACATGAATTAACAATTTGCTAACATGAATTAGCACATTTTAACACATTGCTAACATGATTTAACGCTTTGCTAGCATTAATTAACATGTTTACACACTGGCTTGAGCATGTTTAAATAAATTGCTAACATGAATGATCATGCTGCTAGCATGTTTTAACACATTGTTAACATGATTAGCGCTTTGCTAACATGAATTAGTATGTTTTAGCACGTTACTAGCATGAATTAACATGTTTTAATACATTGTTAACGTGAATTAGAATACTGCTAGCATGTTTTAACACATTGTTAACATGATTTAACACTTTGCTAACATGAATTAGTATGTTTTAGCACGTTACTAGCATGAATTAACATGTTTTAATACATTGTTAACGTGAATTAGAATACTGCTAGCATGTTTTAACACATTGTTAACATGATTTAACACTTTGCTAACATGAATTAGTATGTTTTAGCACGTTACTAGCATGAATTAACATGTTTTAATACATTGTTAACGTGAATTAGAATACTGCTAGCATTTTTTAACACATTGTTAACATGATTTAACACTTTACTAACATGAACTAACATGTTGATAGCATTTTTAGCACTTTGCTAGCATTAATTAACATTTTGCTAACATGAATTAGCACGTTTTAACACATTGCTAACATGATTTAACGATTTGTTAGCATGAATTAACATGTTTTAGCACGTTGCTAGCATGAATTGGCATGATTTAATACATTGTTAACATGAATTAGCATGTTTCTAGCATGTTTACCATGTTAATAGCACATTGCTAGCATGAATTAGCATGCTTATATTAGTATTTTCAAACAATTACTTTTATCATGTTTTGCACTTGGATATACTATATATATATACACATTTAGAATACTTCATTGTGGCTGGTTTGTAGATTGTACCTCAAATTGCTCTGGATTTTCGTATTTTCTCGTTAATTTCCTATCATTTCTGGCCATTTAGCATTTTGTCAGAAGTTTTGTCAAGTCAGCAAGTTTTGTGCCGTTAAAAATGAAGAAAATGTCTTGGTCTAAAATGACCGAAGACAACCAGAGGGTTGAAAGGACACAGACTGAACTAGGTTTTGTTAGTGTTTGTGAACTTCTCACGTGTGTGACGTCATGATCCTCCAGCAGAAGAATCCTGTGGGCGTCTCGGTCCTCCACATGTGTCTGATCGTTCTCTTTCACTGCTCTCTGTTTGGATGTGTGGAGCCCATTTTTCATCCCTACAGAAGAAAAAAAACGTATGAAACATATGAAGGAATGCCGTATATTTGCATATATCCTTGTATAATTATATCTGTGTATAGATTATGTTGTATATACATTATTTGTCTAGTTTGTATTCGGGTCATTCTACAGAAGTGGTTCAAAGCCAGAGTTGGGGACGTCTTGGGGAAAAAAAAGTTTGTTTTTCCACAAATTTTGTATGTATGCAAATTGTGTAATATCCAAGATACACATTTCTAGTAATTGTGCAGTTAATTCTCATATTGTATTTTCAAAAAGTTTTGGAATATTTTTCCTCTCGCCAAATTTGTCACTACCGAAACACAATAATAAATTATTTAATAAGAAGGGTCACATTGATCTATTAAGATGTATTTACCATGTAAATATATATTTTGCTATTTTTTGAAAACGTTTTCACATGTAAATCAATAACAATTACAATTTTAACAATATTTCAAGTGTAATTTATGAGATTTGTTGTATTTTGAATCTTTGTAAAAGTCATAAAGTTTATCACACTGATTTCAAAGTGAAGGATCCATTAGTTTGAATAAACATTGAATCAAACACTATAATAACATCTTAGATGATAAATCAGTATACTTTATTTTTGACAAAACATCCCATGATTCGGTCGTGACTGCACATTTTCGGTAGAGACAGTAATGTGTTGGTAGTGACCACATCACATGACACGATTTAACTCGCATACTAAAACATATTAATGATTTACATAACTGCATTAAAATTGTATTTATTTCCCCCAAATAAATGACTGTGTTTCCTTTTGTCACTACCAAAACAATGATGATTGTTTCGGTCGTGACAATTTTAGACACTTTTGAGCCGCTCAAAGATGCTAATCAGCACATGGTTAGCTAGCACAGTTCTGAACAGTTGTACACACATAAAAACTACATTTTATTGAGTAACACCCAAAAAAGTTTGCTTAATTGCAGAAAAAAGGTGTTTGTTAGTGACGTTCCTTAAAGTTCCACACAGATTTTCAGACTTTTGAACACATTAAACTCAAAATATTTTAAAGGGGTGGTTCATTGCGATTTCACTTTCTTAACTTTAGTTAGTGTGTAATGTTGCTGCTGAAAAATTCATAAACGTCCATTAAAAGCCGTGCTTGCAGAGATTCTGCTTGACCCTCTTCATCGTTTCTGCTATTCTGCTATTTCGGGCTCAAATTGATACGGCAATATTGATGCCGTTATTTACATTCCCTCCTAAACAAAGACTGGACCGAAGCACATGCGATGTTTGCCTGTAACGGTAAGGGGCGTGGGCGTGACAACGTATTCCAGACAGCGAATCGCAATACATAGTGCCAACTAACCAATCTCAGCCCATTGCGTATTTCTGAGGGAGGAGCTTCATAGAACCAGGAACTTAGAGCGTTTTTAGCAGAAGAGAAACAGCGGTGTAGAATAAAAGTAAAATATATGAATATGGCGTTTTTTTAAAAAACGAAGCATTAAGACATGTTAAACACAATCAAGCCTAGAAAAACAAAAACAGTGAACCACCCCTTTAATATAATTTTCACAAGTTGAAATTTAGGGGTTAGGGTTCAGGACAGACACCTCCCAATTGAAAGTACCCAATAAATTATGATTTTTTATATATTGAGCTTACTGATATTTAAATATTATTGTGGGATTCAATAGATAATAGATCTAACATTTGAATACTTACATGCTTTTTAAATCTGTTTTTTGGTTGTGGGACAGCAGTTTGCACCAATTTTGTAGAACGGCACATATACATATATATATATATATATATATATATATATATATATATATATATATATATATATATATGAAGAGTTTGGTTCCAAAACGCAATAACTCCATTTTGATTAATTTGAGTAAAAAGGTGTTTTCTAAAAAACCACTATTTTCTGTTTCAGACTTTCACATAGCATCTTTTGGTAATTAAAACATTAAACATTCAAATCTACATTTTGATTTTAAAAAGTTTATTATAAAAACGTATTATTTTTTTCCCAAAATGCAATAAATCCATGACACTTTTTTTTTCAAAATGCAATTAATCCATCAATATAAAAGTTATTTTTCAAATTGAAAATACACAACAAAGTAAGTTGATTCACATATATGACAGAGTCTGAACTTTGCCAATATTTATCTTATATACAGGCATTTTATTAAAAATACATTCAGCCGTCGCTCCCAAAATGAATTCAACGGGTCATCTTGTTAATTATATAAATTATTTGTTATTACCGATTAAAGAGTATCTGGTTAAATAAACACATTTGCCGAGTACATTGGTATTAAAAACGGCTTTTTAAAAAGCCTTCGATGTTTACAGTGCGTGGAATGGTGCGCTGTGATTGGTTGAGAGCGGATATATTGCGTTCTGCAGAAAAAGGAGACTGGCGTTTGTCGCGTTTTGGAAAGACAGGGAGAAAACATTACAGAATAACACGACGGATATCGCATTTTGCGCAAAATTAATAAATGACTTTTCAATACTGACCAGATACAATACTAATTTGGGTGGAAACTCATTTTTTTGAAAATGGCGTTTATCGCGTTTTGGAACCAAACTCTTCATATATATATATATATATATATATATATATATATATATATATATATATATATATATATATTGTTTACTAGAAGTTTCACCAAGACAAATTGCTCATACTTAGCAATCAATCTCACACTGATTCTGATATTTTTACAAAAACACATTCAAAATCTCCATACTCTGATGAACAGTCTTCGTCCCTTGTCTGGTTCTCAGGTCGGACAGCATCCCACGGCGAGTAACCTGGGATAACCGATCGCCTGGAAGATCGCTGGCTGAATGTGAAACATGGGATTGAAGCGATACTCGGTTTTCAAATGATCACGATCAATATTAATAACCAAAATCATTAAATTATACAATATGAACCTGGTCTGTGCAGCCCGAGCCTCCCGCTCAATGAGCCGCGGTCTTTCGCAGCAGATTTCCTCTGAAGCACAACAGTCTTTCCGAGAGAAGATGCCGAGCGTCTGTGTGGTCCGCTGTGGTTCTTCGGAATTCTCTTATTTTTCCCA
This sequence comes from Megalobrama amblycephala, assembly GCF_018812025.1. Lineage (NCBI taxonomy): Eukaryota > Metazoa > Chordata > Actinopteri > Cypriniformes > Xenocyprididae > Megalobrama > Megalobrama amblycephala. Next base: position 61,435,055 of record NC_063045.1, read on the forward strand.
GAGGATTGACTTCTGCTCCTGAAACACAGAGCAGGACATTAAGCGTGATTTGTGCTCCTTCTCCAAACAAAACATTGGCTCTGTTATCAAAAACACAAAGAGTCGCCAAAACGTTCCTGTAAAGATGCATCACATTTAGCCGATTTTGCAGAAGGAACAGTAACACTGACCTGAGTGTCTCGTGGGGATTTGTGGGAAGGTTCAGCGGCGTCGTGAGCAGGTCAGTGATCAGACTGCAGGCGTCACGAGCTCTCTGTTCATGATGCTCCTGAAGAACCATCCTGAGAGCACATGGAATAATATGAAGCATGTGGGAAACCACTGGATAGGTGCTCAATTCACATACTTGTGCACCATTTTGTAGTATAAATAGCTATCAGACTCCGACGCTCAATGACAAAATCGGTAAGTGTATTGAACACAACTAATGTTAGTTTAACACACATAAACACAGAATCATACCTGTCTCTTTCTTCTTTGCTTTTCCTGTTGGTTGCCAGATCTACAGAGGTTGGATTCTGCAACGGGAGTGAATTATTCAAGAAAAGTAAAGTTATCAAGAGTTTTGTGCAAAACTACAGCTTCAAGCTTTCTTTATAGACTTCAAAACATTAACCCTCAGGGGTCTGAGGATTTTTGGGGCCCTGAGAAGTTTTGACATGCCCTGACATTTGTGCTTTTTTCAGTTGTTCATAAACATATTAATGGAAAAAGTGTCATTACACTGTATTCAGCACAAACTAGGCTACCATAATATGTGAGGAACATGTATGTACATGTTTGTGTTTTTGAAGGAATAACATTTATGCGTGGTTATTGAAAAAACAAAAAACTTAAGTCACTGAAATAAGGCCAAAAAAATATTAAATTTGTGTTTACAAGATTTCTGGGTAGTAGACTAGAGTTTTTGCTTCAAAATGATGTAAAATTATCCTGCCTACTCATTCATATAAAACAATATATTGATTTATATTTATATATTGATTTTTGTAAGACACTTTTTGATAAGAAACACAGTATGCATGGAGGCGTGAATCATCATGAATAATGCTGTGATTCACACCTGAGAAGAAAAAAGAATCGCATAATGAGCTGTAATAACCTGCATATTAATGAGCTCTTTCAGTCAGGTAGGTTGTAAAAACCCTTTCATGATCATGCTGATAACAGGATTAATGTCCACACTTGACAAAAAACATGATCATGTGAAGAAAATTTTGTATAGGCCTATGTTAAATTACTGTACCAGTCAAAAGATTACAGAAATAAGGCTTTGCATGAAGAAACCGTAAAGAAAAACTAAGAAATACTGATTCTGACTGATTGACAATCAGTAACGTTTGTTCTGAAGCGTCTCACGTGTGTAAGAGGAGAGATGAAGGGTCTGCGCTCGCTCTCTCTCTTCTCTTCTCTCTGTTTGCGGTATTCTATCAGTCGCTCTCTCTGCTTCCTCCTCATCCACATCCTCAGATCCCTTCGCTCATCCTCCATCATGGCTCCGCTCGGCTTGACCTCTGACCTGCCGCCCACCACAAATAAACAGACCAATCAAATCCATCAGTAAATATGTCACACATCGCTCACTAATCTTACTTAGCAGGGCTGATGTTAGCCAATCATAACAGAGATCATTTACATTTAGATTCATCAATCAGACACTTTTATCCAAACAGGGTAAGTATTAGACAACTAAACTATTCAAAACAATTTTTGTTACATTTTGTTATATGAAATATAAATAAAATAAATTAATTAATATTAAATAAATGAAGTAAAATAAAAAATAAATTAAGGTAAACTAAAATAAAATAATAAAATAAAGTAAAATAAAAAAGAAGGTAAAGTAATTTAAAATAAAGTCAAATAAAGTAAAATAAAAAAAGAAGGTAAAGTAATTTAAAATAAAGTCAAATAAAAAATAAATAAAATAAAGTAAAATTAAATTAAAAAGTAAAGTAAAATAAAGTAAAAAAATAAAATAAAATAAAGAAAAATAAAATTAAAAAGTAAAGTATAATAAAGTAAAATAAAATAAAGTTAAATTAAATTAAAAAGTAAATTAAAATAAAGTTAAATAAAAAATAAATAAAATAAAGTAAAATAAAATTAAAAAGTAAAGTAAAATAAAGTAAAAAAATAAAATAAAATAAAATAAAATAAAGAAAAATAAAATTAAAAAGTAAAGTATAATAAAGTAAAATAAAATAAATTAAGTAAAATGTAAAATAAAAAAAATCTATAAATCTAAAAATATATTTTTTAATTATTTCAGTTATTTGCAAAGGCAACATTTCTAATTTATGTTTAGATTACTTTGAAGTACTAAAATGACTACAATTAAAACTGAAAATGAATAAAAACAATATATACATATTTAAAAATACACAAAAAAAAAACTAAAACATTAACTAAACTTAAAAATGAAAATGCTAAACGTAAAAATAAAAACTAATTCAAAATATTAATAAAAACTACTAAATTACCAAATTAACATTGCATCTGAGTAAAAACTGCTTATGAAAAACTAATGACTAACACCTTAATATGATTCCAGGGGAAGAAATATATGTTACAACTCCTATCAAAATTGTAGAATTAGGATTAAGCATCCTAGTTAGCAGGATTATTGTGAATCTCACCTGCTCAGGTGAAGCGTTCCTGATCGAGACAGATCCAGCGCTGATCGAGATAAAGCCCCGTCCCTGATTAACTCACACAAGATGTCCTTCACGTCGCTGAGGCCGCTCACACCCAGAGTCTCCTCCGCCAGTCTGATCAGAGACAAACAGAGGGATGAAAAGGAGGAGAATCACAGTGACAAATAAAGAGACTGGCATCACTTTAATACAAACTTACTTCCCAGGATCCTCAAGCAAAGACTCCGTCAAATCCTGCAGGGGCAGAATCAACAACACAGACATCCATGAATGCAGCTGTAGGTGTGTGTGTGTGTGTGTGTTTGTATGTGTGTGTGATGCAGGTCTCTCACCTAGATCACTATCTCGCTCACGCTGCTCTGGTTTCACTGAAAACAACAAGATCATGTTAAACTGAGGACCTGAGGAACCTAAACCACACCAGTGAACATGAGTGTCTGAAACTGGATTAATACACAACGCAATGCAGTCGACATCTATTACACAAAATCTAAAATAGAAACGATTTACAGGCGAAGTGTGTGTAAGGCTGGGCAAGTCGTGTCCCCTGCCTTCTGCTGGCTTTTAAAGGGAAATGCTGCCATAACTGCTGGTCTAGGATCAGTTTTCTCCATAATAGTATATCGGTGAAACAGATTTGGCAAGCGATTAAATGCACTTGAAAAAATTAAAGTATGAAAAAGTTACAGAAGTTTAAATTTACTGTAAATCTAAACATTTTTTATTTTATACAAAATGTATATTTTATCAAATATATTTGACTCTGAAGTTGCTATGAAATGAAGCCATGTCTAACAAGTTGTGTTCTAAATTTGAAGTTGTTAATTTATGCTAACAATGTGCTAAAAATGCTGACAACATGCTAAAATATGCAAATGTGTTAAAACATGATAGCAACATGCTAAATTATGCTAACAACATGCTAATTCAATGCTAACAATGTACTAAAAACTGCTAACATGCTAATTAATGCTAGAAATGTGGTGAAACATTACAGCATGCTTTAATGTTTTAAATCATGTTAAAACATGCTTGTAACATGTTTAGTCATGCTATCAATATTAAAACATGCTAATTCACATTAGCAGTTTGCTAAAACATGCTAGCTTGCTAATCTATGCTAATAATGTGCAAAATCATGTTGGCAAAACATGCTAATTCATGTTAACAAAGTGTTAACATGCTAATTCATGCTAAAATATGCTAACATGTTAAAACATGATACCAACATGCTAAATTATACTAACAAGATGCTAATTCAATGCTAACAATGTACTAAAAAATGCTAACATGCTAATTAATGCTAGCAATTTGGGCGAAAACATTACAGCATGCTTTAATGTTTTAAATCATGTTAAAACATGCTTGTAACATTAAAAAACAGGGTGTGCTAAAACATGCTAGCTTGCTAATCTATGCTAATAATGTGCAAAATCATTTTAGCAAAACATGCTAAGTCATGTTATCAAAGTGTTAACATGCTAATTAATGCTAAAATATGCTAACGTGTTAAAACATGATAGCAACAAATGCTAAATTATGCTAACAACATGCCAATTCAATGTTAACAATGTACTAAAAAATGTTAACATGCTAATTAATGTTAGCAATGTGGTGAAACATTACAGCATGCTTTAATGTTTTAAATCATGTTAAAACATGCTTGTAACATTCAAAAACATGCTAACAACATGTTAAGTCATGCTATCAATATTAAAACATGCTAATTCATGTTAGCAGTGTGCTAAAACATGCTAGCTTGCTAATCTATGCTAATAATGTGCAAAATCATGTTAACAAAGTGTTAACATGCTAATTAATGCTAAAATATGCTAACGTGTTAAAACATGATACCAAAATGCTAAATTATGCTAGCAGCATGGTAATTCAATGCTAACAATGAACTAAAACATGCTAGCAAACATGCTAATTTATGCTAGCAATGTGTGCTAGCAAAATAACAACATTCTATAATGTTTTAAATCATGTTAAAATATGCTTGCAACATTCAAAAACATGCTAGCAACATGTTAAGTCATGCTATCAATATTAAAATATGCTAATTTATGTTAGCAATGTGCTAAATAATGTTAGCAAAATATTAATTAATGCTGAGTGTTAACATGTTAATTCATGCTAAAATATGCTAACAACGTGTTAAAACACGGTAGCAACATGATAAATTATGGTAGCAACATGCAAATTCAATGCTAACAATGTACTAAAACATGTTAGCAAAAAACTTGCTAATTAATGTTAGCAATGTGGCGGAAAATTACAGCATGCTATAATGTTTTAAATAATGCTAAAACATGCTAGCAACTTGTTAAGTCATGCTAGCAATATATTAAAACATGCTAAGTTATGTTAGCAATGTGCTGAAATAATGTACCTGCAGGAGGAGAGCGCTCGTGATGGACTGAACTTCGGCTCAATACAGAAGAAGACAAAACCTCATCTTCTCTCTGTGGGTCGGCCGTCCTTCCAAACCGATGCGGTGAAGGACAGTAACTCCTCACTGTTCACAGATTCAGTACAAACACAAAAGTGCTCAACGACCTTGTTTATTTTATCTATATATAAAGTTATGAAAGTTTTCTAACCTTCTTGTACGACTCTGAGCGAGCTGGAGAGAGGTTTCTTCTCCACGCCGGCCGTCATTGAGGGGCTCAGAGACTCAACAGTGTTCACCAGCTGAAGAAGAACAAGGGCACAAAACAGTAAATCATGCTAGCAATGTGCTAAAACATGGTAACATGCTAATTAATGCCAGAAAAATGCTAAAACATGCTATCAACATGCTAATTCATGCTATCAACGTGCTAAAACATATTAACAAAATGTTAAAACATGCTAATACAAGCAGCATTTTTAAAACATACTAACAGCATCCTAAAACATGTTAGCAAAAAAGTTAAATCACGTTAACAAAATGTTCATGCTAACAAGCAAAATGCTAAAACATGTTAGCAATGTGTTAAAACATGTTAACAACATGCTAATTAATGCTAGCAACATGCTAATTCATGTTAACATGCTAACAACATGCTAACAACATGCTAGTTCATGCTAACAAAATGCTAATTCATGCTAAAAACATGTTAAAACATGCTAACAATGTGGTAATACATGCTAGTCAAAAGGTAAATCTGGCTAAAATGTTAACAACATGATAATTCATGTTAACAATAGAGTTAAAAATGCTAACTGCAAGCTGGGTAATAAAAAATAATTCTATAAACTATAATAATATGCTATAAAATTTATAATAGTAACTATAAAGTATTACAAAATCAATATAGCTTTAAAATAACGGATTTAAAAACAGAATCAACTGTCAAAAAATCATAATAAGGGTGTTTTAATAAAAAATTTTCTCTGTGATTTAGATTTGAGATTGTTTGTTGTTTGATTCACTCACCAGTCTGGTGTTGGCGAACTCTTGCTCCATGTGATCGGCGATGCTCTGCAGTCTGAGCAGCTGAGCGTCCATCTCTGAGAGCCGCGCTGAGATCTGACTCCTGGACATCAACGCTCGCTCCAAACCAGGCGTCTGAACGGCCTTCAGCACGCTCAGAGTCACGGGGTCTCCGCCGAGCACAGCTTCAGGAGAGTCGCACACTACTGAGGGCCCTGCGGGAAATAAACACCAGTTAGTCTGGATAGTCCTAGACATGCTAGCAAAATGCTATCAACATGCTAATTAATGCTAACAACATGTTAAAAAATGCTAACAACATGGTAATTAATGCTAGCAGCATTGCTAAAACATGCTAGCAACATCCTAAAATGCTAACAACATGTTAAATCATGCTAGAAATTGAATTTATGCTAGCAACATGCTAAAACATGCTAGCAACATGCTAATTCATGGTATTAACATGCTTAAACATGCTAGCAATATGCTATCAAAATGCTAATTCATGCTAATAAAATGCTAAAAAATGCTAACAACATGGTAATTAATGCTAGCAGCACTGCTAAAACATGCTAGCAACATCCTAAAATGCTAGCAACATGCTAAATCATGCTAGCAAAATTATAAATCATGCTAGCAAAAAAATGCTAATTCATGTTAACAACATGCTAAAACATGCTAGTAGCATGCTAATTAATGCTAGCAGCATGCTAATTAATGCTAGCAACATTGCTAAATCATACAACCTCCTAAAAATGCTAGCAAAATGTTAAATCATTCTAGAAAGGTAAATTAATGCTAACAAAATGCTAAATTAATGCTAACGTGTTAAAACATGCTAGAAACGTGTTAAAACACACTAGCAACATGTTATATCATGCTAGCAACAGGCTAATCATGCCAGCAAACATGCTAATTCAATGCTAACATGTTAAAATGTGATAATTTTCTGATTAATGCTAAAAATGTGTAAAACATGCTAGCAATATGCTAATTCACGTTAACAGCATGTTAAAAAATGCTAATTCATGTTAACAACAAGCTAAAACATGCAGGCAACATGCTAATTTATGCTAGCAATGTGTTAAAACATGCAAGCAACATTCTAATTGATGCTAGCAAAGTGCTTTATCACATCAGAGAATGTGCGGTTAATTATTACTGAAATATTAACTTATATATTTAGGTCAAAGGAATTTGATGAGACTTCCTGTAAATGAACAATGTACCTGGAATCTCTGCAGCCGGATTCTCAGTAAAGTGCTCAGTGTTGTTTGGGGCGGGGTTATGGGCGGGGTTTACGACAGAAGCTGCTAGTAGGTGGAGCTGAGCAGATGATGGCGGTGATGGAGGCAGATTCTGAAGGAGAGAGTCGTCTGTCAGATCGATCACATTGAGAAACCTCCGTCCCTCAGGATTCTACAGTAAGAACACAGAGAGAATTACTAATCAAACTCGCAATAACTGTCAAAATATTGATTGATTAGATTATAGTCTGATGGTTTTATTGCAGCATTTCCCTACAGGATCTGCGTTCGACTCTGCAAGCCTTCTGGTTTCCGGCTGGTCTGATGATTTGTCTTTAGAGTAGAGAAGATTCAAGAACACGTCTGGAGGAACGACTGGAGGAACATCAAGCAGCCCTCCTTCAGCTGTGAGTGTAGAAACAAATCAGAAGAGCAACAAATAATGAGCAAATAATGATATATATGCACACACACACAAATATATATATGTGATCAGAGCTTGAGATCACATTCATCTCATGAACTTACGAGCAGACGGCATGCTGGGAGATGACTGAGGTTGGACAGAAATGGCTGTATCTGTGATGGAGCGCAGCGGCTCTAGAGTAAAGGAAAGCAGAACTGACATTAGAGAAGATAAAGTGTGTGATATCAGGTGCTGGGACACGATCAGACCACATACCCGCTTCAGTGTTCGTACAGGCGTCCTGGATCTCAGGAGGTCTCTTCTGCGTGGAGGCGAACGCATGGAGCTCGGCCGAGGTGACGTACACCTGATCCAACAACGGCTGTCCGCTCAGAGCCGACTCAAAGCTGCCTGCAGCACAAACACATTTGAGGAAAATAAGGAAGACAGTGATGTTGTTGTTAACAAAAACTAAAACTATTACATTTTTGGTAAATGGAGTTAAAAGCTTAAATCAAATCAAATATAAATATATTAGGTAATTATCACATATATTTATATAGTCAAATATATTAGACAAAAAACTTATAGAGTTTAATAAAGTTTAAATTTAAGTACTAAAATTGCTAAAAACTAAAACTGTAATAATAATGAATTAAAATTAAATAGAAATATTAAAAATTACTAAAAAAGAAAAACTGTAAACCGTAATATATATTAGACAAACAAACAAAAACTGAAATAAAATAAGTAATAAAATTACTAAAACTGAAATAAAAATGAATTAAAACTAAATAGAAATATTTAAAAAATGACAAAAGCACATAAAATTACTAAAACTAAAAGAAAACTGTAAATATAAATATTAGATAAACAAACAAAAATGAAAATGTCTTTCAACTAACTGAAATAAAATAAGTTTAAATTGAAGTAATACAATTATTAAAACAATAGAAATATTTAAAACAGAAAACCGTAAATATAAATATTAGGTAAGCAAATGAAAATGAAAATGTTGTCTTGGCAACTAACTGTAATTAAACTGAAGTAATAAAATTATTAAAACTAAAACTGAAAAAAAATGAATTAAAACTAAGTAGAAATATTAAAAAATTAATAAAAATGACAAAAGTACAAAACAAAATTACTAAAAGAAAACTGAAAATATAAATATTAGATAAACAAATGAAAATGAACATGTTCTGGCAACTAACTGAAATAAAATAAGTTTGAATTGAAGTATTTCAATTATTAAAACAAACTGAAATAAAAACGAATTAAAACAATAGAATTTGTTTTTAAATTATATAGAAAACTGGAAATATAAATATTAGATAAATGAAAATGAAAATGTTGTTCTGGCGACTAACTGAAATAAAATAAGTTTAAATTGAAGTAATACAATTATTAAAACAATAGAAATATGTAAAAATAAAAATAACAGAAAACTGTAAATATAAATATTAGGTAAGCAAATGAAAATGAAAATGTTGTCTTGGCAACTAACTGTAATTAATCTGAAGTAATAAAATTATTAAAACTAAAACCGAAAAAAAATGAATTAAAACTAAGTAGAAATATTAAAAAATTTATAAAAATGACAAAAGTACAAAACAAAATTACTAAAAGAAAACTGAAAATATAAATATTAGATAAACAAATGAAAATGTTCTGGCAACTAACTGAAATAAAATAAGTTTGAATTGAAGTATTTCAATTATTAAAACAAACTGAAATAAAAACGAATTAAAACAATAGAATTTGTTTTTAAATTATATAGAAAACTGGAAATATAAATATTAGATAAATGAAAATGAAAATGTTGTTCTGTGACTAACTGAAATAAAATAAGTTTAAATTGAAGTAATACAATTATTAAAACAATAGAAATATGTAAAAATAAAAATAACAGAAAACTGTAAATATAAATATTAGGTAAGCAAATGAAAATTAAAATGTTGTCTTGGCAACTAACTGTAATTAATCTGAAGTAATAAAATTATTAAAACTAAAACCGAAAAAAATGAATTAAAACTAAGTAGAAATATTAAAAAATTTATAAAAATGACAAAAGTACAAAACAAAATTACTAAAAGAAAACTGAAAATATAAATATTAGATAAACAAATGAAAATGTTCTGGCAACTAACTGAAATAAAATAAGTTTGAATTGAAGTATTTCAATTATTAAAACAAACTGAAATAAAAACGAATTAAAACAATAGAATTTGTTTTTAAATTATATAGAAAACTGGAAATATAAATATTAGATAAATGAAAATGAAAATGTTGTTCTGGCGACTAACTGAAATAAAATAAGTTTAAATTGAAGTAATACAATTATTAAAACAATAGAAATATGTAAAAATAAAAATAACAGAAAACTGTAAATATAAATATTAGGTAAGCAAATGAAAATGAAAATGTTGTCTTGGCAACTAACTGTAATTAATCTGAAGTAATAAAATTATTAAAACTAAAACCGAAAAAAATGAATTAAAACTAAGTAGAAATATTAAAAAATTTATAAAAATGACAAAAGTACAAAACAAAATTACTAAAAGAAAACTGAAAATATAAATATTAGATAAACAAATGAAAATGTTCTGGCAACTAACTGAAATAAAATAAGTTTGAATTGAAGTATTTCAATTATTAAAACAAACTGAAATAAAAACGAATTAAAACAATCAAATTTTTTTTTTAAATTACATAGAAAACTGGAAATATAAATATTAGATAAATGAAAATGAAAATGTTGTTCTGGCGACTAACTGAAATAAAATAAGTTTAAATTGAAGTAATACAATTATTAAAACAATAGAAATATTTAAAAATAAAAATAACAAAACCGTAAATATAAATATTAGATAAACAAATGAAAATGAAAATGTTCTGGAAACTAACTGAAATAAAATAAGTTTGAATTGAAGTATTTCAATTATTAAAACAAACTGAAATAAAAAAAACGAATTAAAACAATAGAAATATATATATTTTTAAATTACATAGAAAACTAAATATAAATATTAGATAAATGAAAATGAAAATGTTGTTCTGGCGACTAACTGAAATAAAATAAGTTTAAATTGAAGTAATAAAATGATTAAAACAAACTGAAATAAAAATTAATTAAAACGACAGAAAACTGTAAATATAAATATTACATAAACAAATGAAAATGTTCTGGCAACTAACTGAAATAAAATAAGTTTGAATTGAAGTATTTCAATTATTAAAACAAACTGAAATAAAAACGAATTAAAACAATCAAATTTTTTTTTTAAATTACATAGAAAACTGGAAATATAAATATTAGATAAATGAAAATGAAAATGTTGTTCTGGCGGCGACTAACTGAAATAAAATAAGTTTAAATTGAAGTAATACAATTATTAAAACAATAGAAATATTTAAAAATAAAAATAACAAAACCGTAAATATAAATATTAGATAAACAAATGAAAATGAAAATGTTCTGGCAACTAACTGAAATAAAATAAGTTTGAATTGAAGTATTTCAATTATTAAAACAAACTGAAATAAAAAAAATGAATTAAAACAATAGAAATATATATATTTTTAAATTACATAGAAAACTAAATATAAATATTAGATAAATGAAAATGAAAATGTTCTGGCGACTAACTGAAATAAAATAACTTTAAATTGAAGTAATAAAATGATTAAAACAAACTGAAATAAAAATTAATTAAAACAATAGAAATATTAAAAAAAATGACAGAAAACTGTAAATATAAATATTAGATAAACAAATGAAAATGTTCTGGCAACTAACTGAAATAAAATAAGTTTGAATTGAAGTATTTCAATTATTAAAACAAACTGAAATAAAAACGAATTAAAACAATCTTTTTTTTTTTTTAAATTACATAGAAAACTGGAAATATAAATATTAGATAAATGAAAATGAAAATGTTGTTCTGGCGCCGACTAACTGAAATAAAATAAGTTTAAATTGAAGTAATACAATTATTAAAACAATAGAAATATTTAAAAATAAAAATAACAAAACCGTAAATATAAATATTAGATAAACAAATGAAAATGAAAATGTTCTGGCAACTAACTGAAATAAAATAAGTTTGAATTGAAGTATTTCAATTATTAAAACAAACTGAAATAAAAAAACGAATTAAAACAATAGAAATATATATATTTTTAAATTACATAGAAAACTAAATATAAATATTAGATAAATGAAAATGAAAATGTTGTTCTGGCGACTAACTGAAATAAAATAAGTTTAAATTGAAGTAATAAAATGATTAAAACAAACTGAAATAAAATTAATTAAAACAATAGAAATATTAAAAAAAATGACAGAAAACTGTAAATATAAATATTAGATAAACAAATGAAAATGTTCTGGCAACTAACTAAAATAAAATAAGTTTGAATTGAAGTATTTCAATTATTAAAACAAACTGAAATAAAAACGAATTAAAACAATCAAATTTTTTTTTAAATTACATAGAAAACTGGAAATATAAATATTAGATAAATGAAAATGAAAATGTTGTTCTGGCGGCGACTAACTGAAATAAAATAAGTTTAAATTGAAGTAATACAATTATTAAAACAATAGAAATATTTAAAAATAAAAATAACAAAACCGTAAATATAAATATTAGATAAACAAATGAAAATGAAAATGTTCTGGCAACTAACTGAAATAAAATAAGTTTGAATTGAAGTATTTCAATTATTAAAACAAACTGAAATAAAAAAACGAATTAAAACAATAGAAATATATATATTTTTAAATTACATAGAAAACTAAATATAAATATTAGATAAATGAAAATGAAAATGTTGTTCTGGCGACTAACTGAAATAAAATAAGTTTAAATTGAAGTAATAAAATGATTAAAACAAACTGAAATAAAAATTAATTAAAACGACAGAAAACTGTAAATATAAATATTACATAAACAAATGAAAATAAAAATGTTGTCTTGGCAACTAAATGTAATAAAATAAGTTTAAATTGAAGTAATAAAATTACTAAAAATGAATTAAAATAAATAGAAATATTGGTAATACTTTATAAAAAGGTCTCATTTGTTAAGTTAATGTACTAACAATGAAGTAACATTCTTAGTTCATGTTAACTAAAGTAGTTAACTCATGTTAACTAATGAAACCTTACTGTAAAGTGTTACCGTAGTATTTAATAAAAATGACAAAAGCACATAATTACAAAAATAAATGCTAAATATTACTAAATACTATAATGATAGTAAAAAATAATACAAAAAAAATCACCTATAGGAACGGCGTAAGCATCGTTCTGATCTGGCTCATCTTCTGCAGGCTGCAGACATGAAAAACAGAAACACACTGAAGATGACATCCTGACATCAAAAATACATAAATTCAGTTTTGGGACACGTGTACCTCATCTGGAGGAATGATGGAGTCCTCCGGTCTGAAAGTGACTCCGATCTTGTCCTCCTTGTTTTTCTCCTCTCTCCTCTTCCGTCTAAATGAGACAAAAGTCCAAATGTTAGACAAAAAACACAAATTTGCACACTAAAAAAAATCATATGTCACATGGTTTGAGCACATAAATCAAAACAGTAGAAGAATTCTAGGTCTGTCCATGACTAAAGATTTGTCTAGTCGCATGTTTATGATATTAATGTAGTAAATTAATGAGATCAGGGTATGGCGACGCGTCACCTCTTGCTGGACGGGCTGGTGGTGCTCTTGTTCTCCAGAACCGTGTCTGTCTTTAAGAGCTGTAGTTTGGTATCGGCACCCGTCTGCTTCGCTGCGGTCCATTTCATCAGCTCCTCCAGCGGGATCAGACGAGGCGCTCGTACTGGAGCTGTGCTGAACCGCAACTCCTACACCACAAACACACCGTCAAACCAAACATCTAAACATTAATGTTGTTTTGCACTGAATATTACAGAGAAATACAAGTTATGCCTGTTAGGCTGTTATTAAGAAAACCTTTAGCTGCTTTTGTTTGTTTTTGCGAGCTCTTAATGTTGAGTCACTTTCCATAAGGAACATATATAATGTTTTTGAGCTAAAATTTATTCGTTTGATGTGAATCTCATGGAATTTTTTTTATTTTTTATTATAAATTTATTTTATTATATATATATATATATATATATATATATATATATATATATATATATATATATTTAAAAATTAAAAATTACTTATAAATAAAGTGATGAGTAAATGTGATTACTGCTCAGAGTGAATCGTAAAATTAAAAGAAATCAATACATTTTCTATTATTTAAAATTATTATATTTTATTATAATTTTTTTTTATAAAAAATATTTTAAAATGTATTTTCTTGACTTATTTTCTTGTCATTTTATATGCTTAATGTTCAATAAAAATATGTTTAAAAAAATAATAATAATTTTTTTATAAAATATTAAATTATGTAAATTTATAGAAAATTATAAAAAATTCAGAATAGACAATTCAAAAGAAAAAATGTTTCAAATTAAATTAAATTTTCAATGATAATAATAATTATTATAAAATCCAATTATTATATAAAATTATAAATAATTTAATTATAAGTAAAGTGATGGATGGGTACATGTGATTACTGCTCAGAGTGAATAGTAAAAATCAAATATATTATTTGATTATTATAATTATTAAAATTATTATTAAAACTAGTATAAACCCAATTATTATACACTATTATAAAGACATTAATTTTAAGTAAAGTGATGAGAAAATGTCATTACTGCTCTCAATAAATAGTAAAAATCAAAAGAAAAAAAACCAAGAAATTACATTTTGAAAAATAATAAATATTATAAAATATCTTATACAAAATTATAAGTTTAATTATAAGGTAAATTTTAAATATATAGTAAAAATTAAAAGAAAATTAAAAGAAAAGAAATTATAATTTGTATTATCATTATTATTATTACTATAAAAACTATTATAAAACTATCCAATTATTATGCAAAATTATAAATAGAATAATTTTAAGTAAAGTGATCAGTAAATGTGATGCTCAGAGTGCCTAGTTAAAATCAAAAGAAAATAAATTATATTTGGCATTATTATTATTATTATTATTATTATTATAAAAACTAGTATAAAACCCAATTATTATAAAAAAAATATAAAGACATTAATTTTAAGTAAAGTGATGAGAAAAAGTGATTACCGCTCACAGTGAACAGTAAAAATCAAAAGCAAGAAATTAAATTTTGAATTATAATAATAATTATTATAAAATATACAATTAGACAAAATTATAAATAATTTAATTATAAGTAAAGTGAAAGGTAAATGTAATTACTTCTTAAAGTGAATAGTAAACATTAAAAGAAAATAATTATATTTTGTATTATTAATATCAAAACTATTATAAAAATATTCAATGATTATGGAAAATTATAAATAGATTAATTTTAAGTAAAGTGATGAGTAAATGTGATTACTGCTCAGAGTGAACAGTAAACATCTAAATAAATTATATTTTGTATTATTATTAATATTATTGTAAAATCTAACATAAAACCCAATTATTATACAAAATTCAGATCAAGACATTAATTTTAAGTAAAGTGATGAGTAAATGTGATTACTGCACACAGTGAATAAAGTACTCCGTCACAAACTAGAGAAAGTAATCAGTTGTTGGTGTAAACGGAAACTCACAGCAGCGGGTGGATCAGGATCTCTGTGCAGCAGCTGAATTCTGGGATAGTGGCCCGTGGCTGTGACGCCCAGGCTGGGTTTGGCCATGGTGGATTGTGGGATATGCGGCAACGTCACGGGTCGCTGGGTATCAGGGTGAAATCGCAGCAGAGGAAGAGCGACAGCAGGAGGAACAGGAGGCAAACGGAGAGGTTCCTGAGCTCCTCGCGTCATCTGTGTGTTATAACGGAGGAGTGACGGAGGAGCCACGGATGCTTCGGCTCGTGTCCTGCCTCTATCCTCGGCTGTTCCGGACAGATGAGGGTTCAGACTGACTAGGGAGGAAGTTGGCGTGAGATGAGGTGCGATTTGGACCCCAGGCGTCCCTCACAGGAAGATGGACAGGAGGAGGAGATCTCTGAGCCGGGTGTAGCTGCAGAAGTCTGAGTCCGTGTGTTATCGGAGCAGCTCTCGGATGGGCTTCAGAGACGCCATTAGAGTGATTACTGGCTGTGGTTAGAAGCCCTTGTGACGTCGGGATGAAACTCCTGCCGTGAGATTGACCGTCCTCTGGCCAGTCTGAGCGAATGGTCAACTGCTGAATTTCCTGTGAGAGATTCAATTAAAATACGGATGCACTCGATTGTCAAATTTACACTAAAGGTGGAAGAGAAGTGCTATTGAAGTGCCAATTTACACAGACTGTTTAATGCTGCTCAGAGGTGGAATAAAGGCATTTACTATTTTAATTTTAATAGTATACTTTTATACTAGGAGCTATTAGGTCTAATTTATTCTTTTATGCAGCATTACATCTTCACACAGAATTCTGAGCAGGCATTTAAATTAGCTGTGTAAAGATTATCTCAGTTATCACATACTGTATGCATCTGCAAATATTAGCATTTTTAATTTTTAATTAATGAATCTTTCTCAAAGGATAGTATGGAAGCTTGTTTTCAATTCCGACTTTATATCTTGCAATTCCGACTTTATAATTCGCAATTCCGACTTTATAATTCGAAATTCCGACTTTATATCTCGCAATTCCGACTTTATAATTCGAAATTCCGACTTTATATCACGCAATTCCGACTTTATATCTCGCAATTCCGACTTGATAACTTGCAATTCCAACTTTCCAACTTGCAATTCTGACTTTATATCTCAAAATTTCAACTTTATATCTCGCAATTCCGACTTTATAACTTGCAATTCCGACTTTATAATTCGAAATTCCGACTTTATAACTTGCAATTCCGACTTTATAACATGCAATTCTGACTTTATAATTCGAAATTCCGACTCTATATCTCGCAATTCCGACTTTATAATTCGAAATTCCGACTTTATAACTTGCAATTCCGACTTTATAACATGCAATTCTGACTTTATAATTCGAAATTCCGACTCTATATCTCGCAATTCTGACTTTATAATTCGAAATTCCGACTTTATAACTTGCAATTCCGACTTTATAACATGCAATTCTGACTTTATAATTCGAAATTCCGACTTTATCTCGCAATTCCGACTTTATAATTCGAAATTCCGACTTTATAACTTGCAATTCCGACTTTATAACATGCAATTCTGACTTTATAATTCGAAATTCCGACTCTATATCTCGCAATTCTGACTTTATAATTCGAAATTCCGACTTTATAACTTGCAATTCCGACTTTATAACATGCAATTCTGACTTTATAATTCGAAATTCCGACTCTATATCTCGCAATTCCGACTTTATAATTCGAAATTCCGACTTTATATCTCGCAATTCCGACTTTATAATTCGAAATTCCGACTTTATATCACGCAATTCCGACTTTATATCTCGCAATTCCGACTTGATAACTTGCAATTCCAACTTTCCAACTTGCAATTCTGACTTTATATCTCAAAATTTCAACTTTATATCTCGCAATTCCGACTTTATAACTTGCAATTCCGACTTTATAATTCGAAATTCCGACTTTATAACTTGCAATTCCGACTTTATAACATGCAATTCTGACTTTATAATTCGAAATTCCGACTCTATATCTCGCAATTCCGACTTTATAATTCGAAATTCCGACTTTATAACTTGCAATTCCGACTTTATAACATGCAATTCTGACTTTATAATTCGAAATTCCGATTCTCTATATCTCGCAATTCTGACTTTATAATTCGAAATTCCGACTTTATAACTTGCAATTCCGACTTTATAACATGCAATTCTGACTTTATAATTCGAAATTCCGACTCTATATCTCGCAATTCCGACTTTATAATTCGAAATTCCGACTTTATAACTTGCAATTCCGACTTTATAACATGCAATTCTGACTTTATAATTCGAAATTCCGACTCTATATCTCGCAATTCTGACTTTATAATTCGAAATTCCGACTTTATAACTTGCAATTCCGACTTTATAACATGCAATTCTGACTTTATAATTCGAAATTCCGACTCTATATCTCGCAATTCCGACTTTATAATTCGAAATTCCGACTTTATATCTAGCAATTCCGACTTTATAACATGCAATTCCGACTTTCCAACTTGCAATTCTGACTTTATATCTCAAAATTCCAACTTTATATCTCGCAATTCCAACTTTATAATTCGAAATTCCGACTTTATAATTCGAAATTCCGACTTTATATCTAGCAATTCCGACTTTATAACATGCAATTTCGACTTTCCAACTTGCAATTCTGACTTTATATCTCAAAATTCCAACTTTATATCTCGCAATTCCAACTTTATAATTCGAAATTCCGACTTTATAATTCGAAATTCCGACTTTATATGTAGCAATTCCGACTTTATAACATGCAATTCCGACTTTCCAACTTGCAATTCTGACTTTATATCTCAAAATTCCAACTTTATATCTCGCAATTCCGACTTTATAATTCGAAATTCCGACTTTATAATTCGAAATTCCAACTTTATAATTCGAAATTCCAACTTTATAATTCGAAATTCCAACTTTATATCTCGCAATTCCAACTTTATAATTCGAAATTCCGACTTTATAATTCGAAATTCCGACTTTATATCTAGCAATTCCGACTTTATAACATGCAATTCCGACTTTCCAACTTGCAATTCTGACTTTATATCTCAAAATTCCAACTTTATATCTCGAAATTCCGACTTTATAATTCGAAATTCCAACTTTATATCTCGCAATTCCGACTTTATAATTCGAAATTCCGACTTTATATCTAGCAATTCCGACTTTATAACATGCAATTCCGACTTTCCAACTTGCAATTCTGACTTTATATCTCAAAATTCCAACTTTATATCTCGAAATTCCGACTTTATAATTCGAAATTCCAACTTTATATCTCGCAATTCCAACTTTATAATTCGAAATTCCGACTTTATATCTAGCAATTTCGACTTTATAACATGCAATTCCGACTTTCCAACTTGCAATTCTGACTTTATATCTCAAAATTCCAACTTTATATCTCGCAATTCCGACTTTATAATTCGAAATTCCGACTTTATATTTCGAAATTCCAACTTTATATCTCACAATTCCAACTTTATAATTCGAAATTCCGACTTTATAATTCGAAATTCCGACTTCATATCTAGCAATTCCAACTTTATATCTCGCAATTCCAACTTTATATCTCGCAATTCCGACTTTATAATTCGAAATTCCGACTCTATAGCTCGCAATTCCGACTTTATAACTTGCAGTTCTGACTTTATAACATGCAATTCCGACTTTCCAACTTGCAATTCTGACTTTATATCTCGCAATTCCAACTTTATAACTAGAATTGTGCGATATAAACTCGCAATTAATTACCAATAATCACCAATATTACCTGAGTTTTGAGGGGTTTGTTTCTCTTTTCCATCTCATTATTTGGATTGAGAGCAGATCCAGAGTTCACATTCACAGGATGTTCGTCATCATCCTGGCTGTTATTAACTCTTTCAGGCCTGGTAGCTCGTGTTGGGAGGTTGGTATCATCACATATAGTGTGTTGGGCATTCTGGGTAAGAGGGATGGGCTGAGACTGATGCTGTGCAGGTAAATTCACATTAGACTGATGCATGTTGGCTTGAGACAGCGGCAGGTTTGCGAAGGACGCGCCCACCACCTGCATGAGGCTCATGAAGTTGATCTGCTGCAGCTGAAACAAGGATAATCAGGAAACTGTAATGGCGTCCAAACCAATGTTTTCCAGCATTAGAATTAACAAGGAAAGTCATGAAGCTCAAATGCACCTGCACTAGTCTGAATAACTCGTCCTGGAGCAGCTGTCTGACGGGGTCTGTCTGTGTTTGGGGTTGGATGACCGCTGCTGAGTCTCTCTGACTGCGGTGGTGTCATGGTCGGTGTCGGCCCGACTGCCTGCTGAACTGATGCAGAAACCTCAGGCCTGAAAGGAAAACACAGATGATATTACAGAGAGAAAATCTCAAATCCTTCTTCGTGACAGTGAGATCTTCCTCACCTGTGCGCTCCACAGGAGACGTGATTTCCCTCGAAACGAGATCTGAAACAAAAACATCAGCTGATATCAAACAGATGAAGGTAAACCGAGTGTTTGAGCTTTGTTTATAGTCGCCATGACAACCGAAACACTGCCTGTAATAAATGACTCTGAAAGCTACATGAGCATCAAGCATGTTCCAAAAGGTTAAAGTTCATGTATGCAGACTCACTGTGAATGTATTGAATGTTCATCCGAGTCCGGACACTCGAGATCAGCCAGTGTTAATGTCTGTGGAAACATCGGGAGAGCTTGTTTTACACACGGATCTGGCACTGATTAGAAGGATGGATCTACTGAACTAACTGTAGATTTTCATGCTTACAATACAGCTATTGTCAACTTATTAAAATATATATTATTTATAATTATTATTTATTATTAATAATTTAATAAATATTATTGATACATAGATAAATAGTAATTAAACATATATATTAAGTGTAAATTATTAATGATAAATAAATAAATGTATTAATTAATACATATTATTGATATTAATTGATAATATATATTAATAATAATTTATTAATGATAAATAAATGGTAAATAAATAATGGTAAATAAATAATGAAAATAAATAGATTTATTAATTAATAAATTAATAAATATTATTTTTATTGATGGATAATATATATTAATTATAATTTATTAATGATAAATAAATTATGTATTAATTAATAATTGAATAAATATTTATATTGATAGATGAAAAATACATATAAATTATACTGATAAATAAATAATAAATGAATAAATATTAATATTGATAGATGAAATATATATAAATTATACTGATAAATAAATATTAATAAATGAATAAATATTGATGTCGATAGATGAAAAATATATATAAATTTTACTGATAAATAAATATTAATAAATGAATAAATATTATTGATATTGATAGATAATATGTATTAATTATAAATGATTATTAATGATAAATAAATGGATGTATTAACTAATAAATGATAAATATTGTTGATATATATATATATATATATATATATATATATATATATATATATATATATATATATATATATATAAAATTATACTGATAAATAAATATAAATACTAGTAAATTAAAAATATTATTGATAGATAAAAATATTATAAATAAATGTATATATAAAACAATTAATTATATGAATTATAAATGATTATGATAAATTAATAAACAAATACATTTGATTTAAATAAAATTTAAATTATGTTATGATGTGAAAAAAAAAAAAAAAAATCACCTAACTGAGACAACGATCAATTACACAGTTTATGATCATTAGACTGAATGAATGAAGATTGATGTGTGTAATGTCTTTCTTTAACAGTGTTTACCCCAAAACATTCAAAACAAACGAGCTATCAGTGATGCATAGAATCATTAATTCATCCTTGATTTATAGGGCAGCACATAATCACCTGATCTCTGTGAGCTCGGCTCTGATTGGCCCATGATGCCTCGGTGACATCAGCAGCACTGCTATCACCTGTAAACCAAACAACAATGAACAACAGTGGATTATATGCTCTTAATCATTCAGTAATAGAAACATAAATAATTAACATTAATCGTAATCAGTATAAAATGATTCATAATTTATGTAAATGACAGAATTAAAATAAAATGTCTTCTAAAACAGAAGCCTGCAAAACAAAATAAAGGCATGCAAATGTCTGTGTAAAACCGAAGACTGACCGTCTTCAGCTGCAGACGTCTGTCTGATCTCTCTTCTGATCTCAGTGATGTTGATCTGTTCATCAGAGATCATCGTGTCTTCATGTTCAGACAGCTGATCATGTGTTTGATCCACGACAGCCTCGGCTTCACACACACTGTGATCAAACATCACACAACAGCCTTAAAACTGCATGTTTATTTGTTAATTCTATCCAGTTGCTTTTAATTATGGTTAAACGCGCTTTCATGTTGCTTATAATTACTTCTGACATCTTTAAAAGCTTTGATTTGATTGTTTGAAAACATTTGACTGGATCAAGACAAGGAAGCTCAAATACTGTATGAGAGTTTTCATTTTTGTCACATGGGTACATCATTCATAGTGTTACTTCACAGTTATCGATACCTTGACTTCCGGTGAGACGGGAACGCTGGCGCGTCTTGGCTGCCGCTCCTCTCAACCTACACTTGTTTTATCGTTGTTTTCTCTTAAAACTTATTTCTTTAGACTGGCTTATATGTAATCTGTATTTTTATTTCTCTTCTTATTTTGTATTGACTGTTTTTTAACTTTGTACTATGTGTAAAGTGCTTTGAGAATATCCTTTTAAAGGCGCTATATAAAATAAAGTTTATTATTTATTATTATTATTATCACATTAGATAGATAGATAGAATGATAGATAGATAGATAGAACGTTAGATAGAACGATAGATAGATAGAATGATAGAACGATAGATAGATAGAATGATAGAATGTTAGAACGTTAGATAGATAGAACGATAGAACGATAGATAGATAGATAGATAGAACGTTAGATAGAACGATAGATAGATAGAATGATAGAACGATAGATAGATAGAACGATAAATAGATAGATAGATAGATAGATAGAACGATAGAATGTTAGAACGTTAGATAGATAGATAGAACGATAGATAGATAGAACGATAGATAGATAGAACGATAGATAGATAGATAGATAGATAGATAGATAGAACGATAAACAGATAGATAGATAGATAGATAGATAGATAGATAGATAGATAGAACGATAAACAGATAGATAGATAGATAGATAGATAGATAGATAGAACGATAGAATGTTAGAACGTTAGATAGATAGATAGAACGATAGATAGATAGATAGATAGAACGATAGATAGATAGATAGAACGTTAGATAGAACGATAGATAGATAGATAGATAGATAGATAGGTAGATAGATAGAACGATAGAATGTTAGAACGTTAGATAGATAGATAGAACGATAGATAGATAGAACGATAGAACGATAGATAGATAGAACGATATATAGATAGAACGATAGATAGAACGATAGATAGAACGATAGAACGATAGAACGATAAATAGATAGATAGGATAGATAGATAGATAGATAGATAGAACGATAGATAGATAGAACGATAGATAGATAGAACGATAGATAGATAGAACGATAAATAGATAGATAGATAGATAGATAGAACGATAGAATGTTAGAACGTTAGATAGATAGAACGATAGATAGATAGAACGATAGAACGATAGAACGATAGATAGATAGAACGATATATAGAATGATAGATAGATAGATAGATAGATAGATAGAACGATAGACAGATAGATAGATAGATAGATAGATAGATAGATAGAATGTTAGAACGTTAGATAGATAGAACGATAGATAGAACGATAGATAGTACGATAGAACGATAGATAGATAGATAGATAGATAGATAGAAAGAACAACAGAACGATAAATAGATAGATAGATAGATAGATAGATAGATAGATAGATAGATAGATAGATAGATAGATAGATAGATAGAAAGATAGAACGATAAATAGATAGATAGATAGATAGAACGATAGAATGTTAGAACGATAGATAGATAGAACGATAGATAGATAGAACGATAAATAGATAGATAGATAGATAGATAGAACGATAGAATGTTAGAACGATAGAACGATAGAACGATAGAACAATATATAGATAGAACGATAGATAGAACGATAGATAGATAGATAGATAGATAGATAGATAGAACGATAGATAGATAGATAGATAGATAGATAGATAGATAGATATATAGATATATAGATAGATAGATAGATAGATAGAACGATAGAATGTTAGAACGTTAGATAGATAGATAGATAGATAGAACGATAGATAGATAGAACGATAGATAGATAGATAGATAGATAGATAGATAGATAGATAGATAGAACAACAGAACGTTAGATAGATAGATAGATAGATAGAACGACAGAACGATAGAATGTTAGAACGATAGATAGAACGATAGATAGATAGAACGATAGATAGATAGAACGATAGATAGATAGATAGATAGATAGATCAACAGAATGTTAGATAGATAGATAGATAGATAGATAGAACAACAGAACGTTAGATAGATAGATAGATAGATAGATAGATAGATAGATAGAACGACAGAACGATAGAATGTTAGAACGATAGATAGATAGATAGATAGAACGATAGATAGATAGATAGATAGAACGATAGATAGATAGAACAATAGATAGAACGATAGAACAATAGATAGAACGATAGATAGAACGATAGAACAATAGATAGAACGATAGATAGAACGATAGATAGAACGATAGAACGATAGATAGAACGATAGATAGAACAACAGAACGTTAGATGGATGGATGGATGGATGAACGCACGATAGAACGATAGACTGTGGACTCACTCATGGCTGTGTTGAGCGTCCAGCTCCGGGAGTGTGATGGGCGTCCCTGCTGACCCCGGGTAGCCCGTGTCCACACTGCTTTCTCTGTCCCTCCTCCAGCCTGTGATTGGCTGCAGCACTGGAGCATCAGGCCCCTCCCTCCGATGGATCTGCTTTGAAAACAGAGTTCGGTTTCACATTTCTGCTTAAGTCCCTGTGGTGTCATGTTTTTGTCAGCTGAACTAAACGTATTAACGTATCCCTTAAGGCTCTGGTATTATCATCCATCTCGGTGATCACTCGAGAGAGACACTCCATGTGACCACAGTGACTGGATTTGATTAATGTGGACCTATAGCGCCCCTTTAACAAGATGTAATATCAGTCTCTGGTGTCTCCAGAATGTGTCTGTGAAGTTTCAGCTCAAAATCCCCCACAGATCATTTATTATAGCTTGTCAAATTTGCCTCTATTTGGGTGTGAGCAAAAACACGCCGTTTTTGTGTGTGTCCCTTTAAATGCAAATGAGCTGCTGCTCCCGCCCCCTTTCCAGAAGGGGTCGGAGCTTTAACAGCTCAACAACAACAAAGCTGGAGAATCTCACGCAGCCAAAATGAGGATTGTCAGTAACGGTGTTCAGCCTTACATTGTTCAAACCGGAGTCGACACTGATGGAGAGACTCAGGAAGAAGTTACAACTTTTAGACGTTTCTGAATGGTTAGTGGATAAATTGATGTAGTTGCTGTGGAGTTGATTCAACTCATCCACTAGCATGTGCCGTCATGTTCATCTTTTGTGTTGAATTGACCCTCGTTTGTGAAGCAGTCCGGCGTAAAATGATGGCATGACAATAACACTCTACTACAACAACTCTTCCTCTTCTCTAAAGCAGCCCAACATGGACCCGCCCCCTTTGTTGCGTGTTCTCGGGGGCGGGGTTTATGTAAATGTTAGGGTTAGTGACATCAGGAAGAAGCTCGTTGTAGTCCCTACCAGCCATTTATTGTAAGAGAATTCTTTAAAAGAAAATATCTCTTTGCATTTATTTGTTTTGATTTTTAATTTTGTATTGGCATTTCTATCAAAACGTAGTTCCATCATGATCCATTAGAGATCTTTGTTTATGTTAGATATGTTAGATCGGGAAGTCTGCCACTTAAAATCAAAATAGACACCCCATCTGTTATGGAGAATACAGAATAAACAGTTTGATCAAAAGCCTTACCTTATAATGGGAGTGATTTGTGTTTTCTACCAGAAGGGCGGCGCTGTATCTCTGCTCTAGCAGCTCCAGTGCAGACAGCACTGCAGGGGTCGAGCCTTTGACCCTGATGACCACCGAATCTCCTCCCTCTGACGTCTTTCCGACTGGCTGGGAGAGCAGGACCCGTCTGTCGGCCCAGCGCATCATCCACTCGAGCAGCCGAGCCAGCTGAGGAAAGCGGTTCTCGAACGAGGAGTCCAGCTGGATCTGAACACCTAATTCAGCCTGCGAGAGGATCTTAAAGGCCGTAGAGTCGACATCTGAGCTGAGCGAATTCACTTTGGATGCAGCGTGTTGACGAAGGCCGAAAAGACTTGGATGTTTCCCAGCATGGAGTCCAGGAAGAGTCGCGTGAGTGTCGGACTGAACCGGACCGATGGATGGTGGCGGTTCAGGGGTGACCGGGAGAGTCTGGAAGCAGTGACCGGCGCGGAACAATGGCAAACGTGCACCTCGCTTACCCCCATCCTTCTGACGGCGTTTGAGAGTGGTCAGCATGTCAAAGGTCACCGAGTGCAGCTCTCCAGTACGGAGACGTTGTGAGAAACTACTCAGCAAAGGCACCTCGGACTCCTCTGCGTCTAGTCTGTCCTTTCCCAGCACATAGCTGAGGAACAAATCTAGGAAGAGCATGTACTCCTCATCCTCCAACTCAAATTCCCAGGTTCCCACTGTGGGTACGGAAGAACCCCTAAAGGTCGACTCTGGTTCTTTGGGCTCCACTGAGCCGTTTCCTTTTCTGTCTTGTTTTGATTTCTCAGGTGCATCATGAAACTTTGCTGTCTTGGAGCTACAAATACCAAAAAGAGGTCAATTTAATTCCATACTTCTCTATTTTTGCAGTATGCAGCATTTATATTGTGCAAAGTAAACATGTAATTATATAGAATTAGTGGGGCGATTTTTCGAGAAGTGCATCTGCATAGAAAAATATAGCTGCAAGCAACAGTTATCGGGGTTCAAGCTTTAAGGTCTTATGCGTAAAAATGCATTATGTTTTAATTAGCAAGCCTGTAACAATGATTATAGATGGAAAAGACCATTTACAGGCAATTTATCATAGGAAATATATGTTTATAAAGCTTTTTAACAGTTATCAAGGTTGAGCCAAAAACCTACGACTAGATCGCCAAAATTGTTTTTTGAAATAATCTCCAATATTTAACGAACGATTTGATGGACATCGGTGGTCCTAGAGGTAAAGTTGCTCAGCATGAGGAGTTCTACCATGTGGTATGAATATCATGGGCATGTGCGAAAAACCGCGTGATTTACTATCCTACGTACGTGAAAAACGTGATGTCGCCCCTTAGTGGCTGTTTTCTCTTTTGAATTTCTCACAGGCCTCTAGCAGAAATTTTGTCAGTTTTGTTAATTTTGTCCATCCTGAGCCAAGGATTCGAACGATATAAGACACCTGAGTCTATGGCGAACGGTTTCGTACTTTTGACAGCTGTAGCGCCCCCATCAGGCCAATCGGGGCAAGCCTTGGTGACTTTGTAGACGGCGTACTACCAGCCCTCAAAGTTTCAAGTCTCTACGACTTACAGTTTGATCTTTCCGATCACTTTTAGGGGCGAGTGCTGATCCTTGGAAATTTGAACAATTACAATAGGATTTCAGCGCTATGGATTCAACGAATTTTCTGGTATTTTGGATTTTCTGAAAAAACTACTTTTGCAAACTAGTCCTACGTTTTTCACCCGATCGCAACCAAACCAGTGCAGCAAGATTCTTTGGAGTCTGTCAATAATTATTGAACAAATTGTCAAAATTTCTATTCAAAATATTCAAAGTGGGCGTGGCCACTTTTACTAAAACGGCTATGCCTCTTGAACAGAATACCATGAATTTCTTGAATTTCACCAAACTCGGTACACCTATGTACATGCTCAGTCTGTGGTCATGTGAAAAAGTTTGCGGCGACTGGCCACTTGGTGGTGCTATAAAATGAAAAAACAAACAAACATGAAAATGGTTATAGCTATGCAACAGTCAGTCCGACTGATTTGAAAACTGGCATGCGATGTCTTTGTCCAAGGTGCCACGATTGTCTAAGAGGAGATTTGCGTATTTCGTAAAAAACACGGCCGCCATCGGCCAATGAAGTTTGAGTGGCTGTCAGACAAGGTTAACATAGGTCGATCGGAATGAAACTCCCTGGGCATGTTTGAATCATGGCCCTAGTGGCCTGTGAGAAATTAGAAAGAAATCGGCCACTGGAGGGCGCCTTCGCGTACCGTACCTGTGCGCAAAGGATTGTTTGTAACGCAATTTTTCGCACACACCCACGTCATTCATACCATATGGTAGAACTCCTCATTCTGAGCAACTTTGGCTCTAGGACCACCACTGTCAATCGAATCGTTCATTAAATATCGGAGATTATTTCAAAAAACAACTTTTTTTAATCTTACTATTTTTATAGTAAAGTGTGTTTTGGCTGTAAATGGTCTTTTTATTATAAATAATTTATTATGTTTTTATTGTGAATATTATTCAATTAAAACATTAAACAAAACAAGAAATATATTGAAATAATACAAATGTACTGTAAACTAAAAAAAGTGTGTGTATATATATATATATATATATATATATATATATATATATATATATATATATATATTTTTTTATTATAAACTGTCAAATTACTACATACTAATATTTACTTAATTTAAAAAAAAAAAAAAATTCAAAAGTTAACTCAAAAGTTAAACCAGCGTTACCTGTGTGCAGATTTGGTCTGCAGCTCCGGAGAAAGAGGCTCTGATAGCGTCTCGGCTGTGTCTCCTTCACTGTACACTAGGGGGCGTCCACAGTCCGTCAGTGTGCTGTCACTCAAACTAGTCCCGAGAGAGAGTCGCTTCAGTATGGAAGCAGCACCACCTCTGTCCTCCTCCTCCTCTCTCTCCCAAAGGTACGGCTCCGGTGTACCCAGATACTTTACCAGGCGGCGAAGCTCCCGGCGTCGCTGCCTCAGCTGATCCTGGATCAGAATCATCATGGTATCGCCGCCCTCATCCTCCCTCTCACTGCCTGGCGGAACATCTGTGAACATGAGCACAGCTGGTTAAGGGCTGAACCATTGACCAGATGTTCTACTTTCTAAACAAAGCAAAGAATCATCATTTTGGGTGAGTTATTGCTTAAAGCAGCTCTTGCCTGGTGTCGAAGCGTCTGGCACCATCACGGGTCTCAGTCTCTGCACCAGTGATGTGTACTTCTCCCGCAGCGGCACGCGAACAGACTCGGTCTCATCAGGAAACACTCTCGCTAGAGTTTCTGCTGTCTGAACATCAGAAATGACACCCAAGTTTTGAGTGACTGAGCAGGTGAGTGATGCACTACAAAAGTACTGTGATGGTACAGTGATCTATCAGATACAGTTGTTTAGATTAGACTTTGATATTCACTACGATTGTTTTTTGAACATGTGTCATCGTAATGTTTTAGTATTCTCTGAGAGTTAGTTAGTTGTATTTAACCAGGTTAAATTTAGAGATTACTAACCAACTAATTAACTCCCAAGACATTATAATGTAAACAAAGTACTAACATGTTAGTTAGTACCTTTATTTTAAGCTGGTTAAATAAAGATTACCAACTCCCAAAGAATACAATGACATTACAAAGGTGCATGTCCAAAAAACAAACAAACAAAAAAACATGTTAGTTAGTTAGTTTGAAACCTTTATTATATCTTGATTATAATCTGATTATATAAAGGTTACCAACTAACTCCCAAAGAATACCAAGACATTACAAAGGTGCACGTCCAAAAAAAACTACTAACATGTTAGTTAGTAAACTTTACTAGTTATTAACCTGGCTAAATAAAGGTTACTAAGAAATTACAATGGTGCATGTCCAAAAAACTACCAACATGTTAGTTAGTTAGTTAGCTACTTAGGTAGTAACCTTAATTTACCAGGTTAAAAATAAAGATTATTAACTAACTCCTAAAAAAATTCTTGTCCAAAAAACTACTAACTTGTTAGTTAGTTAGTTAGTTAATTAGTAACCTTTATTAGTTATTAATCTGGCTAAATAAAGGTTACTAAGTCATTACAATTGTGCATGTCCAAATAAACTACCAACGTGTTAGTTAGTTAGTTAGCTAGTGAGGTAGTAACCTTAATTTACCAGGTTAAAAATAAAGATTATTAACTAACTCCTAAAACAATTCTTGTCCCAAAAAACTACTAACTTGTTAGTTAGTTAGTTAGTTAATTAGTTAGTTAGTAACTAACCTTAATTTACCAGGTTAAAAATAAAGATTATTAACTAACTCCTAAAACAATTATTGTCCCAAAAACAACTAACTTGTTAGTTAGTTAGTTAGTTAGTTAGTAACCTTTATTAGTTATTACTCTGGCTAAATAAAGGTTACTAAGTCATTACAATGGTGCATGTCCAAATAAACTACCAACGTGTTAGTTAGTTAGTTAGTTAGCTAGTTAGTTAGGTAGTAACCTTAATTTAACAGGTTAAAAATAAAGATTATTAACTAACTCCTAAAAAAATTCTTGTCCAAAAAACTACTAACTTATTATT
This sequence comes from Megalobrama amblycephala, assembly GCF_018812025.1. Lineage (NCBI taxonomy): Eukaryota > Metazoa > Chordata > Actinopteri > Cypriniformes > Xenocyprididae > Megalobrama > Megalobrama amblycephala. The sequence goes on from NC_063045.1 coordinate 61,465,189, forward strand.
TAGATAGTTAGTTAGTTAGTTAGTAACTAACCTTAACTTACCAGGTTAAAAATAAAGATAATTAACTAACTCCTAAAACAATTCTTGTCCCAAAAACTACTAACTTGTTAGTTAGTTAGTTAGTTATTTAATTAGTAACCTTTATTAACCTGGCTAAATAAAGGTTACTAAGTCATTACAATGGTGCATGTCCAAATAAACTGCCAACGTGTTAGTTAGTTAGTTAGTTAGCTAATTAGCTAGTTAGGTAGTAACCTTAATTTACCAGGTTTAAACTCCTAAAAAAAGTATTGTCCAACTCCTAAACTCCTAACTCCTAAAAAATTATTGTCCAAAAAACTACTAACTTGTTATTTAGTTAGTCAGTTATTAACCTGGCTAAATAAAGGTTACCAAGACATTACAATGGTGCATGTCCAATAAAACTACCAACATGTTAGTTAGTTAGTAACTATAATTTACCAGGTTAAAAATAAAGATTGTTAACTAACTCCCAAAAAACATTATTTAGTTAGTAACCTTTATTTTTTAACCTGGCTAAATAAAGGTTACCAACTAACTCCCAAAGAATACTAAGACATTACAATGGTGCATGTCCAGAAAACACTACCAGCATGTTTGTTAGTTAGTTAGTTAGTTAGTTAACTAGTTAGTTAGTAACCTTAATTTACAAGGTTAAAAATAAAGATTATTAACTAACTCTTAAAAAATTATTGTCCAAAAAACTACTAACTTGTTAGTTAGTTAGTTAGTTATTAACCTGGCTAAATGAAGGTTACTAAGACATTACAATGGTGCATGTCCCAAAAAACTAGCAACATGTTAGTTAGTTAGTTAGTTAGTTAGTTAGTTACTTAGTTACTTAGTTACTTAGTTACTTACTATAATTTACCAGGTTAAAAATAAAGAGTGTTAACTCCTAAAAAAAAATCTTGGCCAAAAAACGACTAACATGTTTTAGTTAGTTAGTTAGTAACATTTATTTTTTAACCTGGCTAAGGGTTACAACAAGCCATAAGTATCCTAAATGAGTGTAAGTTTAGATTAGTGATGTATATTACCACATGACTGGGCGGCAGTTCAGACACCAGGCTGAGCACTAAGTCCTGCAGTGCTTCTTCTGCATTCAGGAAACGGCAGAACGGCAGGAGGCGGCGCGCCCAACACAGAGCCTCAACACACAGATCTGACACACTCACGTCACTGATCTGACACACAAAAACATGGATTGACACATGGATCTGGCATCTTTGCAACATTCACATATGCTTTCTTTAAACTCACCTGAGTGTCTCTCTCCCGTGTTCTTGCAGTCTGGTACCGTCTACAGGAAATGGTGAGCTGGTCCCTCACATGGAGCATCCAGCAAAGAGCACACACCTCACGGAAACATACTGGCACAAAATCATATTAATGCACAAAACTTCAAACCGACACTACTAACTAAAAGTTCTGATAGATAATTAAATTAAACATACTTATGATTTGTGTGGTGACACTATCCATGTCTTTGCTGGGCCCTGATTGGAAGAACCCACGATGAGAGAAGAATTTTTTCAGTCCATCAGGAATCAGTTCAGCTTGGGGTTCGGACACTTTTTTCTGGATCTACCAACAGAAAACAAAGGGGAAAAAAAGAAAAAAAAAACATGTTAATTGTGAGGTGGACATTGGGAAACGTCAGAGAGAATATTAAATCTGATCGCACCTTGTGCTGTAAGTGTCTGCAGCGCTGCAGGTTGCTGATGTACCACTGCGCAGCTGGCAGAGAGCTGTGTGCCGCCCGGAAGATCATCAGAACCTTCTGAACCAGCCCAGAAACCTGACAGCGGGACTCCGTCTCCAGAACCAGAGCTGCATCTCTCACAGAGTCCTGAGGAGATCAATATACAGCTAAAGATGAGATAGACAGAGAAAGACGTGACAGTCGGGCATCTCTGTGTGTGACCGACCTGTGTGTTTGGTGAAGGCTGTGGACAGTACAGAGGAGGAGCAGGCAGGTAGAACACAGGAGGAACCAGAGCAGGAAGTGATGTCGCTCGATCTTTGGCTGCGTTCAGCAGTCGTGTTAGAGGCTGAGAGACGACGTCCACCTCCGCCATGACGGACGCCTTCAGGATCTCGTGCACAGAGACTTGAAGCAGATCCACGTCCTCAACTGAGTCTAAAGAGAAGAAAAACAAGCAGTCAATATGTAGACTATATAATATAATCAATTTTATTTTATATATATATATATATATATATATATATATATATAATTTATTAATATTTTGAATTATTTATATAACAGTTTTATTTTGTTTATATAATAGTTTTAACACTGAATATTATATATTATTGTCATTTTACTATTATATTATATTCTACCGTTATTATAGAATTTATTAATATTAATTAATTAATGTTAATAACAAAAATATTTTGAATATTTTTCACTTTTTCATTTAGTACTTTTACATTTTATTTTATTTTTAATAAATGTATTTTATTTATATAATAGTTTTAGAATAACAACACTGAATATTATATTATATTATATCATAAATATTTTGAATTATTTATATAATAGTTTTATTTTATTTATATAATAGTTTTAACACTGAATATTATATTATATTATATTATATTATATTATATTATATTATATTATATTATATTATATTATATATTATATTATATATTGTGTCATTTTACTATAATATAATATATTACCGGTATCATAGAATTTATTAATATTTTGCTTTTATTTTGTTATATATACAGTTTTAATTTTAGTTTTAGTAATTTTATGTGCTTTTGTTATTTTTATTATTTTTTTATATTTATATATTATATATTATTACACTTTAATTTATTTTTGTTTCAGTGTTTTGGTCATTTTAGTACTTCAGCTTAAATACTTATTTCAGTTTGTTGACAAAGTAACATTTCTAATTTTTTTCTCATTTTCATTTTCATTTAATATTTATATTTATTTATTTATTTATTTTTATTTATTTCACATTTAATAAATTTATTTTATTTATATAATATTTTTAGTTAACTATAACAACACTGTATATTATATTATATTATATTATATTATTTTATTTTATTTATATATATATATATATATATATATATATATATAATTTATTAATATTTTGAATTATTTATATAATAGTTTTATTTTGTTTATATAATAGTTTTAACACTGAATATTATATATTATTGTCATTTTACTATTATATTATATTCTACCGTTATTATAGAATTTATTAATATTAATTAATTAATGTTAATAACAAAAATATTTTGAATATTTTTCACTTTTTCATTTAGTACTTTTACTTTTTATTTTATTTTTAATAAATGTATTTTATTTATATAATAGTTTTAGTTAAGAATAACAACACTGAATATTATATTATATTATATCATAAATATTTTGAGTTATTTATATAATAGTTTTAACACTGAATATTATATTATATTATATTATATTATATTATATACAGTGTGTGAATTATACAAAGTTTTTTGTTTTAGGAAGATAAGCATTTTTACAGATATTTCAGTCAGTCAGTTAAGGTATATGTATTAAATGTATTAAAGATTTTTAAAACAAAACACTAAAGTTGTGATGTGAAAAACTATAATAATGTGATAAACAATGACAGTACTTAAGTTTTGTTTATGAACCATCTTACGGTATGCTGACGGAAAAGGCCTGAACCTGATGAAGGTGAAAATACGCCCTCTAAACACTTTAGATGTTTCCAAAATGTTCCTTATGTAATATGCAGAATGAAAACCTTATGTTTTGACTTAATCATGGGGTATAGATCTCATAATTCACACCCTGAATATAAATATCATATTTGTACCTTTGTTACCATCTCCTTCAGACCCAACCATTCGGCCCAGTAACATCTCCAGCTGATCCTGGAATATGACCGCAGGCTTGAGCTCGGTGGGAAGGTGCAGCTCTCTCCATGGCAGGCTTGAGGACCAAAAAATGAGAAATACGACAAACAAAATCACTGTGGCATCTGAAGCGAGAGGATACCAGACCTTCATGCCCACAACAAACCTGCTCAAGTCTAAATGGCCACTGCAGTAGTTGGTGTACGCCAGGCCAAGGGTGGCCGCCATCTTCCAGTCGCCCAGACGCTGTGCCATCCACGCGGCCTCAGGGAGCAGCCCGCCCAGCAGGAGGAGCTCTAGAGCGTAATCCACCGTCCACACCTCCGACAGCTGCTCAGAGCGGACCGACGCTGCTGCACGAGCCTGAGACAGCTCCACCACACGCCCACCTGCGTCTGAGCGCATTTCAGTTCAATTACATCATCTCATTACACACTGATTTATTAGCCACATGACAGGAAAACTAGCATATCATTTAAGATCATAAAATATTATGTGAAAGTGTGCAGTGTCTCAAATATGTGCATACTACATTACAGTCACCAGTGTTATTTCAGCATTATTTAAGGTCAAGGTACCATTTATTGTCTCCCTTAGGAGAAATTTGTCTTGGATGATTATTCATTTGTCTTGATTTTATTTATTTATTTTACTATTTACTTTTACCATTTATTTATTTACCATTATAGAATTTTTTAATATTTTGAACTTGCTTTTATTTGTATATTTTCAGTGTTCATTTTCATTTTAGTTTAAGTTTTAGTAATTTTGTCATTTTTAATAGTTTTTTTTTTAACTTAATTTAGCTTTCATTTATTTTTATTTCAGTTTTAGTCATTTTAGTACTTCAATAACTCAGTTAGTTGCCAAGACAAAATTTCTATTTCTAATTTTAAAATTACTATTATATAAACTTTAAACTTAAAAAAACTTTTAATTTCATTTTAGCTTAAGTTTTAGCAATTTTATGTACTTTTGTCATTTTTAATCTTTTTTTTTACTTTAAGCTTTCATTTTTTTCAGTTTTTCATTTAATATTTATTTTTCAGAGTTTATTTTAAGTATGAATTAGTATTTTTTTTCTGTACTTTTGTCATTTTTAATCAGTTTTGTTTTTTTAACTGAATTGTTTTTATTTCAGTTTTAATTTGAGTAATTTTAGTACTTCAACAACGCATACTTATTAATTTCAGTTAGTTGCCAAGACAACATTTCTAATTTTCTTTCAAGTTTTTCATTTAATATTCATTTTTCAGAATGTAAGCATAATTGATATATTATATAAAATTTAAACTTAAAAAAAACTTTATATATTTTCAGTTTTTATTTTCATTTTAGTTTAAGTTTTAGCAATTTTATGTACTTTTGTCATTTTTAATCTTTTTTTTTACTTTAAGCTTTCATTTTTTTTTCCAGTTTTTCCATTTAATTTTTTTTTCATTTAGCAATTTTTTCTGTACTTTTGTCATTTTTAATCAGTTTTGTTTTTTAACTTAATTAAGCTTTCATTTATTTTTATTTCAGTTTTAGTTTTAGTAATTTTGTTACATATTTTTGCCATTTGTATTAGTTTTAGTTTTTTATATAATTAATTAAGCTTTATTTTTATGTCAGTTTAAGTTTTAGTAATTTTAGTACTTCAACATCTTTTTTTTTGTATTTCTATTTAGCTTTAATTTATTTTTATTTCAGTTTTTGTTTTAGTAATTTTACTCCTTAAACTTATTTCAGTAAGTTGCCTAATTTATGTTTCATCTAATATACATCTTTTATTTTATTTAAGCATTATTTCAATTAACGAAAATGATTTGTAAGTTTTTGTTTTTGTTTAGTTAACAATAACAACACTGGCTGTCACATGACATCATTACATCACTGCATGTTTAATTCAGTAATCCAGTTATCATCTCAAAAAACTCTTTTTTTTTGGATTTGAACCCAATTTTGTGTAAAAATGTCTGAACTTTTGATAGTCAAATCAAGAAATAGATTTAAAATCGTTTCAGATTCAACCGTCAAGTGCAATGCATTGCATTATGGGATACAGTATGTCATGCAGTGTGCTCTGGTTGTACACTACACATTACACACAATCCGAAAATGAGCATACTGTGCACAGAAATAGCACACATTCATATTTTGGTTTCCCTGAACTCACTGTGCGGTAAGTGAAGAGGCGGCAGGACGTCCACGTTGTGTGGCGGGAGGATGCAGAGCGGGCGGTTGGTGAAGTACGCAGCCATAAACCTGCCCAGAGACTGAACCACTGCGCAGGCCGCTTCATGCCCCACCGGCCCCGAGAGCCAGCACTCAAACACGGCCTCATCTGCAGGACACAAGGGATGGGAGAAATCTTGTACTGTCCTCACAATATACACTGCTGTTCTTTAAATTGATACTGTTATTCAACAAAGATGATTAAAATGATCAAAGGTGACAGTAAAGACTTTAATAATGTTACAAAATACTTCTATTTCAAATAAAACGCTGTTCTTTTGGACTTTCTATTCATCAATGAAAGAAAGAAAGAAAGAAAGAAAGACATTGCTATCACGAATTAACATGTTTTAACACATTGCTAGTATGGATTAACATGATGCTAACATGTTTTAGCATTTTACTAGCATGATTTAACACTGCTAGCATGAATTAACATTTTAAACACATTGCTAATAAGCATAGCATGTTGTTAACATGTTTTAACACATTGCTAACATGTTTTATCACATTATTAGCATGAACTGGTATGTTGCTAACACGGTTTTACACTTTGCTAACATGAATTAGCATGCTTTGACGCAATCCAAACATGTTTTAACATGTTGATAACATTTTTTAAGATGTTGCTAACATGATTTAACATGTTGATAGCACAATTATCATGTTTACTAACATGTTTTAGAATGCTGTTAACATGTTTTAACATTCTGCTAACATGAATTAACATGTTGCTAAAATATTTTTGCACATTGCATGTTTTAGAATGTTGCTGGCATTAATTAACATGTTGTTAACATTTCTTAACATGATAGCATTTTACGATAATGCTAAAATGTTTTAGCATTTTACTAGCATGATTTAACACTGCTAGCATGAATTAACATTTTAAACACATTGCTAATGTTTTAACATGTTACTAGCATGAATTAGCATTTTGGTAACATTTCTTAACATGATAGCATTTTACATGTTAAATGGTAACATGTTTTAACATTTTACTAGAATGTTTTAACTGCTAACATGAATAACATTTTAAACACATTGCTAACATGAATAGCATGTTGTTAACATGTTTTAACCCATTGCTTACATGTTTTATCACATTATTAGCATGAATTAACATGTTGCTAACATGTTTTACCATGTTGCTAACATGAATATGCATGCTTTAGCACACTGAAATCATGTTTTAACATGTTGATAACATTTTTAAGATGTTGCTAACATGTTTTAACATGTTGATAGCATAATAATCATGTTACTAACATGTTTTAGAATGCTGTTAGCATGTTTTAGCATTCTGCAAACATGAATTAACATGTTGCTAGAATATTTTTGCACATTGATAGCATGAATTAGCATGTCGCTAACATGTTTTAGAATGTTGCTAGCATGTTTTAGAATGTTGCTGTCATGAATTAACATGTTGTTAACATGTTTTAACACATTGCTTACATGTTTTATCACATTATTAGCATGAATTAACATGTTGCTAACATGTTTTACCATGTTGCTAACATGAATATGCATGCTTTAGCACACTGCAATCATGTTTTAACATGTTGATAGCATAATAATCATGTTACTAACATGTTTTAGAATGCTGTTAGCATGTTTTAGCATTCTGTTAACATGAATTAACATGTTGCTAGAATATTTTTGCACATTGATAGCATGAATTAGCATGTCGCTAACATGTTTTAGAATGTTGCTAGCATGTTTTAAAATGTTGCTGTCATGAATTAACATGTTGTTAACATGTTTTAACACATTGCTTACATGTTTTATCACATTATTAGCATGAATTAACATGTTGCTAACATGTTTTACCATGTTGCTAACATGAATATGCATGCTTTAGCACACTGCAATCATGTTTTAACATGTTGATAGCATAATAATCATGTTACTAACATGTTTTAGAATGCTGTTAGCATGTTTTAGCATTCTGTTAACATAAATTAACATGTTGCTAGAATATTTTTGCACATTGATAGCATGAATTAGCATGTCGCTAACATGTTTTAGAATGTTGCTAGCATGTTTTAAAATGTTGCTGTCATGAATTAACATGTTGTTAACATATTTTAACACATTGCTAATGTTTTAGCATTTTGCTAGCATGAATTAGCATGTTGCTAACATTTCTTAACATGTTGATAGCATTTTACGATGTTGCTAACATGTTTTAACATGCTGCTAACATGAATTAGTATGTTGCTAGCATCTTTGGTAGCAAGTTTTAACACATTGATAGCATGAATTAACATGTTGCTAGGAGGTTTTAGAACATTGCTTACCCGTTTTAGCATTTTGCTGGCATTAATTGGCATGTTTTAACATATTGCTAGCTTTTTTAACATGTTGATAACATTTTTAAGATGTTGCTAACATGTTTAGCATGCTGATAGCATGAATTAGCATGTTGCTAGCATGTTTTAACACATTGGTAGCATGAATTGCCATTTTGATAACATGATTTTACACTTTTCTAACATGAATTAGCATGCTAACACATTGCAAGCATGTTTTAACATGTTGCTAACATGATTTAACATGTTGCTAGAATATTTTTGCACATTGATAGCATGAATTAGAATGTTTGCTAGCATGTTTTAAAATGTCGTTGGCATGAATTAACATGTTGATAGCATGAATTAGCATGTTGGTAACATGTTTTAGCATGCTATCCTAGGATAGTCATTAAGCTTTGTTAGAGATTGATAGCTTAAATACTCTATAAATATTATTCTACAAAAGTTTTGACCCTTCAGTTTTAATTGTCCGTTAAACGAAAATCGTATGTTAGAAAAGATATAGCGCACACAGAGTCAGAGTTTGGTGGCTCTATCTTGAAAGCTCTAGGAGGAGATACTGTTTAAAATTTATTCTCAGAAAAAGAAGCTTAAATAGTAGATCAGTATAACCTTACCAGCCCCTCCTGGCACTTCCTCTTCCTCTCGTCCTGCATGCGGCTGTAGTTGACGTGCCAGATGGTCACAGAGACCCTGAGCCTCTCGCAGTCGATACTGAAACAGCTGCGCGTAGAGAAGAGCCAGACAGTAGCGTGTCTCCAGGTAACACTTCATTGGACCTGCTGTGGGATGCAGGACGGATGCAGTGAGTGACATGTGACATTTAACATGATCATGTGAGCTGGACTGAAAACAGTGACTGACCTCTCTGTCTCTCTGCACACAATTCAGCCCTCCAAACCTGAACGCTCTCCGCATATTCGCCTAAAATAAAGTGCCGTTCACCTGAGGATGGACAGCAGCAAAGCATCATTATAATATCATGGTGATATATAAGACACTTCTGTTGTGGTTCCTCATGCTCACCGGTGAAACTGTGCAACGTGTGGCTCTCCTCAAGACGATCTCCGGCAGACTGTAAAGCTTGCTGGACTTTAGATATAATAACTGACATCTTCTCCAACTCATTTTTGACGCCCCCTTGACCTCTTTGGTGACGTAACTCCTCCTGGTATCGCAAAGCCAATCTGTACAGCTCACGCCAAATAACCACCAATCTGAAAAACACAACACAGACCTCAGGCCAAACAGCAGTTATTAGGGTGTTCTGGGTGGTTGCTAAAGCTAAGACAATCTGAGTGTTTTTATATGTTGCTATGAAGTTACTAGGCTCTTCTGGGTGGTTGCTAGGGTGTTGCTATGCGGTTGCTAATATGTTCTGAGTGTTTTTTATATGTTGCTATGAAGTTACTAGGTTGCTCTGGGCAGTTGCTAGGGTGTTGCTATGTAGTTGCTAATATGTTCTGAGTGTTTTTTATATGTTGCTATGAAGTCACTAGGGTGTTCTGGGTGGTTGCTAAGGTGTTGCTATGTGGTTGCTAATATGTGCTGAGTGTTTTTATATGTTGCTAAAAAGTTACTAGGGGGTTCTGTGTGGTTGCTAAGACTAAGTGTTTTTTATGTTGCTATGAAGTTACTTGGTTGTTCTGGGTGGTTGCTAGGGTGTTGCTATGTGGTTGCTAATATGTGCTGAGTGATTTTTATATTTTGCTATGATGTTATTAGGGTGTTCTATGTGGTTGCTGAGACTATCTGAGTGTTTTCTAATCAAGTATACCAAAAAATAGTGAGTAGTGCTTGGCATGATGCTAGCGTGTTGTGGTTGGTTTGCTAGGGTGTTGCTATGTGGTTTTAAGACGTGCTGAGTAGTTTTAATATGTTGCTATGAAGTTACAAGGGAGTTCTGGGTGGTTGCTAGGCTATTGTTATGTGGTTGCTAATGCTAAGTCATTCTAAGTGTTTTTATATGTTGCTATGAAGTTGCTAGGTTGCTCTGGGTAGTTGCTAGGGTGTTGCTATGTGGTTGCTAAGACGTTCTGAGTGTTTTTTATGTGTTTCCATAAAGTTACTAGGGTGTTCTGGGTAGTTGCTAGGGTGTTGCTAAGATGCTGAGTGTTTTTTATATGTTGCTATAAAGTTACTAGGTTGTTCTGGGTGGTTGCTAGGGTGTTGCTAAGATGTTCTGAGCATTTTTTATATGTTGCAATAAAGTTATAGGTTGTTCTGTGTGGTTGCTAGGGTGTTGCTAAGACGTTCTGAGTGTTTTTACCTGTTGCTATAAAGTTACTAAGTTCTTCTGGGTGGTTGCTAAGGTGTTGCTAAAACGTTCTGAGTGTTTTTACATGTTGCTATAAAGTTACTAAGTTGTTCTGGGTGGTTGTTAGGTTGTTGCTAAGACTATCTGAGTGTTTTTTTATATACAAGTGTTTTTTTATGTTGCTATGAAGTTACTAGGTTGTTCTGGGTGGTTGCTAGGGTGTTGCTAAGACGTTCTGAATGTTTTTACATGTTGCTATAAAGTTACTAAGTTGTTCTGGGTGGTTGCTAGGGTGTTGCTAAGACGTTCTGAGTGTTTTTCATATGTTGCTATAAAGTTACTAGGTTGTTCTGTTTGGTTGCTAGAGTATTGCTAAAACTTTCTGAGTGTTTTTACATGTTGCTATAAAGTTACTAAGTTGTTCTGGGTGGTTGCTAGGGTGTTGCTAAGACGTTCTGAGTGTTTTTCATATGTTGCTATAAAGTTACTAGGTTGTTCTGGGTGGTTGCTAGAGTATTGCTAAAACGTTCTGAGTGGTTGCTAGGTTGTTGCTAAGACTATCGGAGTGTTTTTTTATATCCAAGTGTTTTTTTTTAAGGTGTTCTGGGTGGTTGCTAGAGTGTTGCTATGTGGTTGCTAAGTGGTTGCTAATATGTTCGGAGTGTTTTTATATGTTGCTATGAAGTTATTAGTGTGGGGAAAAAAAATAGTTAGGAAAAAACCTAATACTCAAGAACACCAAAAATTACCTATGAGAAGGTTGTTGCCTGGCTGTTTGTGTTACTGTCTCATTGTTTTCTTGTAATATTGGAACAGAAAACATGTCAGAGGAATACATTAGCTGGCCATCCTCCCCATGATGCACTGCTCTTGACGGGAGGCTGTAGGTCAGATCCACACTCTGAGACGCTTGCTGAAGGACGAGGAGTGCTGCGCTGAAGTTCTGGGAGGATAGTGCTAAATCTGATGATGAAAGTGGGACGAACATGTCTACGAAACACCTGGTGAGCTCCACTGTGACGACCAGACAGCTGCTGCCTGCGGTGTGTGTAGCGTCCCACGGCAGAAAGGACAGGAGAGTCCTGAGGGTGTGAAGGGCATGTGTGACCCATGTGCTCTTACTCTTTCTGCCGGTTGAGTCGCTGACCCTGAGAAGCTTTATGAGTCGAACGATGCAGAGGATCGTGTATTTGAGGAGACGCTCTCTCTGCTCGATGGACCCACCCAGAGAAACGGCCAAAGCCCAAGCTCTCAGCAGGTTCCTGTGAACCCGGTTCAGATCCTCCTGCAGACCTGCGGATGCTGGTTCTGGATCCGTTTGTGCCTGAGCATGAAGAGTGTCAAACATAGACGCAAACTCAAGCTTGCCTCCATCTTCCATGTGTGAGCAGGCGTACGGATCTTCATCAGAGTCATGATCTTCCTCATCATCCTAAATGTCAAAAGATCAAGACAAACTTGCTTCCTCATGTCATGACCCTTTTTAATGACCATTCATATGGAAAAAGCGTTTGATATTAGCTTACCTGAGCTCTCTCAGTACATTGGTCTCCTGTATCTTGCAGGTACAGAGGTAGAGTCGACAGAGGCATTTCTTTCTCTTTAAGAGCTAGAAGACTTCCTGTGAACGTCAGAGAGGACATGGATTCCAGCCTGGACCTGAGCTGAGGCTGAAACACCCAGAAGACACTAGTGAACCATCAAAACAGCACTGCAACATGATAAAACATTAATTATCATCCCCTCTGCTGACCTGAGAAGAGCCCAGGACCTCCCGTATGTTCTCCAGTCCTTGAGCAGCGTCCAGTAGGAGGGCGCTCATGATCGCAGCAGCAGACGGCCGTTTGGTCATCCTGAGCAGAGTCACCATGTAGCCGTCGGACACGATGAGAAACGGCTGGCGAGGATGCCAGGTGACGGAGTACCGCTGTCTCATGGGGTCACGGAGCGACACGCTAGAGCTGGAGAGGCCGCCATCCTGTGTCTGCAAAGGCACTGGAGGTCTACGGATGAAAGTGATATAAAGCTTGCATTCATATTCGTGCATCTAAAACCGCATGAGGAAGACATGATAGAGTACAATATCAACTTCCTTAAGAAACATTTAGAAGAGGAACTGATCAAATCACCTGTAGGTGACCAGCGGGTGAAGAGGCAGGAAGTGGGCGGCACCGAACTCAATGCTGCATCCTGTTGTGGACAGAGAGACGAGTCCACCCAGACGTGCCAGCATGAGCAGAGAGCCTCTCTTGAGCACACAAGCCAGATAAAGTCCTTCTGGTGTCCAGCTGACAGAACCCACCCAGTATGACCTGCAGGAAACCGTAACATTTCTCATTTTCAAGATTCAATTTCTCACTTGTACTTCACTATACTTTGCTTTGTTTCTCCCTCGCAACATACTTTTTATTTTACCATTTTTGCTATTTATTTATATTTAATGCACATCTCTTTTTTTTACCATTTTTACTTGCTATTTATTTATATTTAATGCACATTTTATTTTACCATTTTTACTATTTATTTATATTTAATGCACATTTTATTTTACCATTTTTACTATTTATTTATATTTAATGCACATCGTATTTTACCATTTTTACTATTTATTTATATTTAATGCACATCTTTTTTTACCATTTTTACTTGCTATTTATTTATATTTAATGCACATTTTATTTTACCATTTTTACTATTTATTTATATTTAATGCACATCGTATTTTACCATTTTTACTATTTATTTATTTATATTTAATGCACATCTTTTTTTACCATTTTTACTATTTATTTATATTTAATGCACATTTTATTTTACCATTTTTACTATTTATTTATATTTAATGCACATCGTATTTTACCATTTTTACTATTTATTTATATTTAATGCACATCTTTTTTTTTTTTACCATTTTTACTATTTATTTATATTTAATGCACATTTTATTTTACCATTTTTACTATTTATTTATATTTAATGCACATCGTATTTTACCATTTTTACTATTTATTTATATTTAATGCACATCTTTTTTTTTACCATTTTTACTTGCTATTTATTTATATTTAATGCACATTTTATTTTACCATTTTTACTTGCTATTTATTTATATTTAATGCCCATTTTATTTGACCATTTTTGCTATTTATTTATATTTATTGCACATCTTATTTGACCATTTTTACTTGCTATTTATTTATATTTAATGCACATTTTATTTGACCATTTTTACTTGCTATTTATTTATATTTAATGCACATTTTATTTGACCATTTTTACTTGCTATTTATTTATATTTAATGCACATTTTATTTTACCTTTTTTACTTACTATTTATATTTATTGCACATCTTATTTTTCCATTTTTACCAACTATTTATATTTAATGCACATTTTATTTTAACTACTAATTATTTATGCACAATCTAAGCAGCTGACCAGGTTCATAGGTTTAATTAACTGTGCATGTGACAAATAAAAATCTTGAATCTTAAAGATGGGAAGGGAAACCACCTCACAAACTGCATCAATATCAAATGTGTAACTGTAGCAGTCTGGGAACATTTTTCTCTACGAGCTAATATGTGTGTGCACTTGGATGGATGAAATGCAGAGCACAAATTCTAAGTATAGGACACAATACTTGGCTACACGTCACTTTCACTTTCATATAAACCTGTGCATAGAGCCAGCCAATCAGATGCCATCTAACTAAGACTTTTTAAACACTCACCTCACATATTTAGCTGGAATATTGAGCGTCTTAATGCCACATCCTCCTAACAGGCTGGACACCGTCACAAAGTTCTGAGTGCTGATGAACAACACCTGTGTCGCCTTTTAGAGAGATCACAGATAAAAAGACTTATCACACACAAATCTAGTGTGCGTCTCAATCAGCTCCCTAGTTCAGTAGTCAGGGCACTGATCAGGGAGTCGGCCACATTCATTTACACAATATACAGATTCACAATCTAGGAAGCTAGGGATCTGATTGAGAGCAGGGCTAATTCCTGTGCTTGTAGGTCTGATTGACTGGTAATGAATGTAGTGGTGAGTTTACCCTCGGGTCCTTCTGGTTCAGGACTACTGCTAGCAGCTGAGCATCTGGAGAGAACGCTGGAACTAGAGCACCTCTGGACTTCACCGCTTTACATGGAGGCAGGAGCTGGTTGAATGGGAAACACTTGGAGGCCCAGTGAACACTGAAACCTACTGAACTGTCAAACAAAACAAAATAAAGTAATAAAGAACAAGAGGCCTAGGAATGCGTCAACTGATGAAATATATACCTTGAATACAGTTGCTTTGGATAAATAGTAAATTGCGCACACAATTTAGCAAATCGAGGGAACGATATAGCAATTCGCGCGCACTATTTAGCAAATCGAGGGAACGAAATAGTCAATCGTGCACACAATTTAGCAAATCGAGGGAACGAAATAGCAAATCAAGCGCACTATTTAGCAAATCGAGGGAACAAAATTGCAAATCGTGCGCACTATTTAGCAAATCAAGGGAGCGAAATTGCAAATCGTGCGCACTATTTAGCAAATCGAGGGAACGAAATAGTAAATCGTGCGCACTATTTAGCAAATCGAGGGAGCGAAATTGCAAATCGTGCGCACTATTTAGCAAATCGAGGGAACGAAATAGTAAATCGTGCGCACTATTTAGCAAATCGAAGGAACAAAATTGCAAATCGTGCGCACTATTTAGCATTATTTAGCAAATCGAGAGAACGAAATTGCAAATCGTGCGCACTATATAGTGCTATTTAGCAAATCAAGGGAACGAAATAGAAAATCGTGCACCATTTAGCAAATCGAGGGAAAGAAATTGCAAATCGTGCTCACTATTTAGCAAATCGAGGGAACGAAATTGCAAATCGTGCGCACTATATAGTGCTATTTAGCAAATCGAGGGAAAGAAATTGCAAATCGTGCTCACTATTTAGCAAATCGAGGGAACGAAATAGAAAATCGTGCGCACTATTTAGCAAATCGAGGGAGCAAAATTGCAAATCGTGCGCACTATTTAGCAAATCGAGGGAACGAAATAGTAAATCGTGCGCACTATTTAGCAAATCGAGGGAACGAAATAGTAAATCGTGCGCACTATTTAGCAAATCGAGGGAACGAAATAGTAAATCGTGCGCACTATTTAGCAAATCGAGGGAGCAAAATTGCAAATCGTGCGCACTATTTAGCAAATCGAGGGAACGAAATTGCAAATCGTGCGCACTATTGAGCAAATCGAGGGAACGAAATTGCAAATCGTGCGCACTATTTAACGCTATTTAGCAAATCGAGGGAACGAAATTGCAAATCGTGCGCACTATTTAGCGCTATTTAGCAAATCGAGGGAACGAAATTGCAAATCGTGCGCACTATTTAGCAAATCGAGGGAACGAAATAGTAAATCGTGCGCACTATTTAGCAAATCGAAGGAACAAAATTGCAAATCGTGCGCACTATTTAGCATTATTTAGCAAATCGAGAGAACGAAATTGCAAATCGTGCGCACTATATAGTGCTATTTAGCAAATCAAGGGAACGAAATAGAAAATCGTGCACCATTTAGCAAATCGAGGGAAAGAAATTGCAAATCGTGCTCACTATTTAGCAAATCAAGGGAACGAAATAGAAAATCGTGCACCATTTAGCAAATCGAGGGAACGAAATAGTAAATCGTGCGCACTATTTAGCAAATCGAGGGAGCAAAATTGCAAATCGTGCGCACTATTGAGCAAATCGAGGGAACGAAATTGCAAATCGTGCGCACTATTTAACGCTATTTAGCAAATCGAGGGAACGAAATTGCAAATCGTGCGCACTATTTAGCGCTATTTAGCAAATCGAGGGAACGAAATTGCAAATCGTGCGCACTATTTAGCAAATCGAGGGAACGAAATAGTAAATCGTGCGCACTATTTAGCAAATCGAGGGAACGAAATTGCAAATCGTGCGCACTATTGAGCAAATCGAGGGAACGAAATTGCAAATCGTGCGCACTATTTAGCAAATCGAGGGAACGAAATTGCAAATCGTGCGCACTATTTAGCGCTATTTAGCAAATCGAGGGAACGAAATTGCAAATCGTGCGCACTATTTAGCAAATCGAGGGAACGAAATAGTAAATCGTGCGCACTATTGAGCAAATCGAGGGAACGAAATTGCAAATCGTGCGCACTATTTAGCAAATCGAGGGAACGAAATTGCAAATCGTGCGCACTATTGAGCAAATCGAGGGAACGAAATTGCAAATCGTGCGCACTATTTAGCAAATCGAGGGAACGAAATTGCAAATCGTGCGCACTATTTAGCGCTATTTAGCAAATCGAGGGAACGAAATAGTAAATCGTGCGCACTATTGAGCAAATCGAGGGAACGAAATTGCAAATCGTGCGCACTATTTAGCAAATCGAGGGAACGAAATTGCAAATCGTGCGCACTATTTAGCAAATCGAGGGAATGAAATTGCAAATCGTGCGCACTATTGAGCAAATCGAGGGAACGAAATTGCAAATCGTGCGCACTATTTAGCGCTATTTAGCAAATCGAGGGAACGAAATAGTAAATCGTGCGCACTATTGAGCAAATCGAGGGAACGAAATTGCAAATCGTGCGCACTATTTAGCAAATCGAGGGAACGAAATTGCAAATCGTGCGCACTATTGAGCAAATCGAGGGAACGAAATTGCAAATCGTGCGCACTATTTAGCAAATCGAGGGAACGAAATTGCAAATCGTGCGCACTATTTAGCAAATCAAGGGAAAAAAATTGTAAATCATGTGCACAATTTTCATTTTTTTCTCTGCATGTCATGCGCAGTACTCCGTATATATAAATATAAAAATATAAACATGACAAAATCTCTATAAAGCCTCACGTAGCTTTATATTTTCACAAAATAGTGCCGAAAGCAATATAATAAAAAAGACCAATTTATTATTAATTATAACATTCACCATAAACAATACTTCCAAGTCAAATGAACAAACGATGCTGGAATTATAATAAATAAAAGCATATTTAACATTATCTGACCTGAGTTTGTTGTCCCATGTCGAGTCCCACTGGATTTTCAGCAAGGTGACAGTGAGCTTCGCATCAGCGGTGAAAACAAACGCGCTCAGACACACATCCCCAACTGCCTAAAAACATCCACAGTGAAATATAACACAAGTACAAGAAACATAATCAACATTAAGACACTTTTTTCACTGTTTTTACCTGGTTCTTCACAAACACACTCTGAACGGAAGCCTCTTTGTCCTTCGCGGTGGGCAGTTGAGTGTTTTCATGGTAGGATATGTGACTCCAGCGTCCCGTGATGGTGGCGTCCCGCGGGCCGCTGAGATCCTGAGGTGTCGTACACTCCCAGAGGAACACCTGTCCTGTAAGAGCGGCCAGGAAAACTCTCTGTGCGTTCTCCGAAACCAGCAGAGAAAGTCGCAGTGTAGTCGAGGAACCTTCGCAAGACAAGCCGTGTTAGTTTGAGGATGATCACCGGATGTGCGTCGAGAAAAGCAGAACTCTTACATGAACCTTTGATGGAAGAAACCAGCTGATGAACCGCAGGAACGGCTGAGACCATCTTTAGCAAATCCTTGTCTTTGTTCCACAGGAAGAGTTCTCCAGAGACCAGAAGACCCACCAGCCACACACCTGCAAATAACATTAATGAACACACGCGTGACCTGCAGCGCTGAAGATCCCATCACGACACACACATAATGATCGTTTACCATTCTGAGACGCTGACATGGTCACCACCCTCTGCAACAGCGGCTGGAGTTTAGGGGTCTTCTTTTTGGTCCGTCCCGAAAGCAAATGTATTTCACTGATCCGGTTGTCATCTAACAGAAAAACACCCTCCTTTTCCTGAAAGAAGTGTTGACATACATCAATGTTTTTGAAAGAGTCTCAGGATAAAATACAGTAAAAATAGTGAAATATTTTTACAATTCAAAATATCTGTTCATTATGTGAATATATAGTAAAGTATAATTTATATCTGTGATCAAAGCTGAATTTTCAGCATCATTACTCCAGTCTTCAGTGTCACATGATCCTTCAGAAATCATTCTAATATGATGATTTGCTGCTCAAGAAATATTTATGATTATTATCAGTGTTTAAAACTGTTGTCAGGATTCTTTAATCAATAGAAAGTTCAAAATAACTTAAATTAGAATCTTTTGTAACATTATAAATGTCTTTGCAGTCACTTTTGATCGATTTAATGCATTTTTGCTGAATAAATGTATTCATTTCTTTAATTTCTTTCCAAAAAAAAATATAACTGTTGAATAGTAAACAGTTCTTTCTATTTCAGATAAATGCTGTTCTTTTGAACTTTCTATTCATCAAAAAACAGAGTTCATACAGATACTGTAAAATTAAATTCCAGGACTTTAAGCATTACTTTTTTGGATTTCAAGACTACAATCAGAGATCTCACTTATCAAACAAGATCTTTACTATCTTTGAAATTTTGAAAAAGGTAAATAAACTAATAAAAAAATGGTACAAATAAAGTGCAGCACATGCAGTGACTTTAACCACTGAAAGAATACTATGACAAAGATATTGCTTTCCTTATTCAAACTGATTTTTTTCCCATAAATATATGATTGACCTAAAGAATGAAAGCTGTATCATATACTTGGATATTTATATGAGCAATATCACACTCATAGCCAGG
Organism: Megalobrama amblycephala; assembly: GCF_018812025.1. Taxonomy (NCBI): domain Eukaryota; kingdom Metazoa; phylum Chordata; class Actinopteri; order Cypriniformes; family Xenocyprididae; genus Megalobrama; species Megalobrama amblycephala. The sequence continues at coordinate 61,484,600 of NC_063045.1, forward strand.
CAAAATGGCTCTATATGTATATCAGACGAGCTGCAGCATTAATTTGGCGTGAAAAGATTGTTTTATCGATAAAATTAAACACTAATTTTATATGTTGTCTTTCAATAATTCAAGCACATTTCCAGTACCTTTTCATTAAATTTCAAAAATAATAATCATAAATTTTTTTTGAGCATCAAATAATCATATCAGAATGATTTCTGAAGGATCATGTGACACTGAAGACTGGAGTAATGATGCTGAAAATTCAGCTTTGATCACAGGAATAAATTACATTTTACTATATATTCACATAGAAAACAGCTATTTTGAATTATAAAAATATTTCACTATTTTTACTGTATTTTTGATCAAATAAATGCAGTCTTGATGAGCAGAAGAGACTTCTTTCCAAAACATCTCATCGATCTAAAACGTTTTAACAGTAGTGCATATTGGTGTTTGTTTAAATGACATTAGCTTCAAAGCATTTAAAAAGGAAAGTAGTATGATCTGACCCTGCCAAGCCAGCAGAATCTGGGCCACGGCTTCCTGCGCTTGATGCTGGACGACAACAAAACCTCGAACTTCACTTCCATTCTGGGCACTGATGGCGAGTTTCAGAGGACGTCCAGGTCTGTATCCTACAATATTCAGCTTCATGTGGTTTGTGAAAATCAAAAAGTGCAAACAGAGAGAATCAGTGAAATCTACTCATATTTACAGCCCACATAACATATTAAAGGTGCAATATGTACGATTTTTGTCCGCTAGAGGCCTATTCAAAACAAAGGCGTAGCTTGATGACACCAAGTTTGAGTGTGGAATCTTGGGACATGTGGTCTCCACCTCAACGGCCGGTGCAAAAGAATAGGGATTGGACTCGGGAAGAAATCATGTTCATGGATGTGATTATTAACGTTACTGTAGTATGAAGCAGAGCAGGAGCGAGTGTTGTGGAGCTGAACGAGGAGCTGGAGCGATTGATCAACACACGCCTCACGAGCAGCGGGACTTTTATTATGACACAGTCGCCGGCGCTGCTACCGCTTTTCCGGTCATGAGTATGAGGTAACGCAGCTCTGTTTATCATATTAGATACATTTGAGTGTGTTGAAAATGATGTTATAACGTTACTCTGAGCGTTCGCTCGACGGCTGCTGTGAGACACTGTTACACACTGCAGTGAGATAGATCGATTTTACAATATCATATTAAATGCTGGATGATTGTGTTGATAAATGGCATGAAATTAATTTTAAAACGTATTGTATGATGGAGAAAATGCTGTATTACTGTTACTAAAAATAAAGCTGCATCTGATTATGCTATGTTAGCTACTTCACAAAATAGTGTTTTTCTCTGAGGCGCGGTGAAGCATGGTACTCGCAAAAAATCAAGAAAATTAGATTTAAACAATAAGACTAAACGTGTTGAGCTATATAACAATAATTAGTTTTCTGTCTATAAATATATCAAAACAGTTGTTCCCTTGCCTATTAAAGGATTAGTTCACTTTCAAATTAAAATTTCCTGATAATTTACTCACCCCCATGTCATCCAAGATGTTCATGTCTTTCTTTCTTCAGTCGAAAAGAAATTAAAGTTTTAAGAAAGAAAGACATGAACATCTTGGATGACATGGGGGTGAGTAAATTATCAGGAAATTTTAATTTAATTTGAAAGTGAACTAATCCTTTAAAACATGTAATATACTAAAGCGTCTTTGGTTTTTCCCATGGTTTCTACAAAATAAAACCGGAAATCGAGGGTAACGCGGATATGACGCCATTGACGGGCGACTCCTCGCACGTCCCGGAGCCTTGGTTAAAACTGCAATTTTCTCACGATTTACAAATATTGTAAGTACTCAAGTGAACAAAATATATAACACTGGCCTAGTGGTTTTTGGATATTTTACTGCAAAAATCTTACATATTGCACCTTTAAACAAGATTAAACAGCTTTATTATCAGTATAATACAGACTTTGAATCATATGCAGCTGGTTTACAGCTAAATTATCAGTACAAACACAAATAAACTTACTTATTTTGATATGAAAGTGAATGCTTATAATTGAATATGACTACAAAATACAACCACAGCTGTCAGTCTGTCAAATAAATCAAATATAAGTAAATAAACTTGAATCTAAAATTAACCATATTATTATTATTTCACATAATTAAACCGTAGCAGTCAGATAATAAATCAAAACAAATCAGCAGCCAAAATACAGCAGCTAAATGATTAATAGTATAACACATCCTTTTTTCCCGACGAAAGAAACATTTGTAAATGTTAACAAGCCAAGAAACTACTTCTCTATTATCATTCAACATCAATAGCTGTCATTAGCATGAGCAGTAATACCGTTAGCTGCAGTTTGTCAACACAACATCACACACGAGCATACTGAAGGTCTGTTCAGTCCTACACTAATATTAAAGTGTCTTTATACTCTACCATCATGCCATGACTTTAATAAACACATTCCGCGTCTGTTTATTCCGCTGTGTTTCGAATCTCCCTCCACTTCCGGTTTTCCAAACAGCGAACACAATTCCCATGCTTCCCGCTGCGTTTCCATAGAAGCAGACGCATTCCGAGCGCATGCGCGATCAGAGGGTGACGGACATAGATGCGTAATATACATAGATGCCTCATTCCACCGCTACAGACACGTCAGAGCGTCCGCCATCTTGCAACGGTCAATAAACGGTCACAGTGAGAATCAATGATGGCACAACATTGCGCAAATTCTCGACAAACTTTCAAAGGTGAGAATGTGTTGGTTTGTGTTCTTTATGTATTAACTCAGTGTTTTTACTATGGTACTTTTAAATGTTTTTACTTTTACTATATGATAACTTTTTAATGTTGTGTCAGCTAAAGCTTTCATCTTGATGTATTGTCAAAGTCCCTTTAAGACAAGTCATTTCACTCGGCGGCCATCTTTGAAACGCCTCTCGGGCATCCTGGGCATCATGCAATCTCTTCGAATGGGGAAACATCAAATTCTCCAAAACTGTTCGCCAACCTTACGATTAAATTTCATATTTGAAATCACCAATGAAATCTAACAACAACCGGCTCATAAATTTAGTTTCTAAACGCTCGAATCATGACAAAAAAAACTATTTTTCAGGCTGGATCAAGCTAATGCGCATGCGCAGACCTAAATGCGCGTCTCTTCGGAGGCGAGCGTCTGACTGTTTCTATAGAAACCGGTGATTCTAACGGCCGCTGAAGTGACGCGATGACTTTACCAGTCGGCGATTGGCTCTATTTAGAAGGCGGGACTTATTCCGCCATATTGCGCGTTACACTTTCTCCCATTCAAAACAATACGAGTGACACGTCTTGTGTTATTCTATAGTCTTTGGTATTGTTTAGTTTAGCGACATCATCTGCTGACGTCAGCAAGGCTCGCCCCGATCGGCCTAAAGGGGGCGCTACAGTGCTCAAAAGTATGAAATGGCTCATAACTCCTAAACTGTAAAGCCGCGGTCACACTAGACTTTGAACGCGCGAAATTTCATCGGATGCTGCAACGGTCATGATATGACGTCATACGTTTTTATAAACATGAATTCAACATATAACTTAAAATAATACATTCAAAATTTAAAAATATAGAACCTACTCGACTTTACTGTAAATATATCATTCTTTTAATTCAGCCAAGAGAATCAATCTTCTACTGTTCGCACGTCTTCATGTGATGCGAAGTCACAGGTCAGAGTTCACCAAACTTGAACTTTGAAAAGTAGCGAAATGCGAAATATTTTCAAACGAGCTTGCGTTTCCGGTCTGACGCATTCACATGCGTTTGAATGGAAGTCAATGGAACAAAAAGTGCAGTGTGATTGCACCTTAAGGCGTAGGCTCAGTTGTCTTATGTCATTGGCTAAAGACGGACAAGATGCGATTCAAATTTCGATTCACGGACCCTAAGGGACGCCAAAACGTTCGAAGTGGGTGAAGCCACTTTTACTAAAATGGCTATAACTCGTGAACGGAATAAGATATTTTCACCAAACTCAGCACACCTATGTAAGAGCTCATTCTGTGGTCACGTGAAAAAGGATTGGGTGACTGGCCACTTGGTGGCGCTATAACAGGGGAAAAAACATGAAAACGGCTATAACTACTTCACCGTTAGTCCGATCGAATTGAAAATTGGCATGCAGTGTCTTCGTCCGAAGTGCCATGACTGTTTATGAGGACATTGACGCATCTCGAAAAACATGTCCGCCATCGGCCAATGAATTTTGAGCAGCTATCAGACAAGGTTAACGGAGGCTGATTGGAATGAAACTCTCTGGGCCTGTTTGAGTCATGACCCTAGAGACTTGTGAAAATTCTAAATAAATCAGCCACCGGGGGCGCCTTCGCGTTTTTCATGTGCATAAAGGATCTCTCGCAATTTTTTTGCACTTGCCACAGCATTCGTACCACGTGGTAGAACTCCTCATTCTGAGCAACTTTGCCTCTAGGACCGCCGATGTCCATCGAATTGTTCATTAAATATTGGAGATTATTTCAAAAACCAACTTTGGCAAACTAGTCCTAGGTTTTTGGCTCAACCTCGGTAACTGTTAAAAAGCTTTATAAACCATATATTTCCTATGGTAAATTTCCTGTATTTGATGTAAATGGTCTTTTCCATCTATGATCGAGATGGTTACAGGATTGTAAATTTTAAACATTATACCTTTTTACGCATGTAATTTTATTACAAGCTTAATTCAATTATTATATAATTAATGCACTTAAAATACAATTATAATTATAAAGTCGATTGAAACCGATCCTGACATATTAGCGGCCACTCAGAAAAAGAGTTATTGTTATTGGAGAAGTTCTGCATGCGTTACATGAAATCATGCATTATTTTAATTTATATAGTTGTACTTTTTGTTATACTTTTGTTAATGTAAAAGCAAAAAACTTTATTTTATTGCTTGTCCTTCTGTTTTACTCATATTACATGCACCATGTTGGTATGTTTGCATTATTTAAACTATTATGTAAAACTACTGAGTGGAAGCTTTTCAGTATGGAATATTGGTTTGTTGCATGACTATTAAGTTACAGTGTGACCATGACAACACTGATAATATATTCTTGATGACGTCATTGTGTTCTGGATGACGTCAGCCAATCACACCTTATAAACTTAGTCTCGAACCAGCTGAATTGTTCACTGAGCTCTTCACTCCCACAAGAGACCTGCTGCTCTCTGAGATGGAGGCTCAAGACTGGATTGAATTATCTATGAGAGCTTCTTTCTGCTTAACCGGTATTATAGGGAACGGTTTGCTGGGTTTACGCTCTCTGCCCAAATCCAGATCTCAACTACGCACCGGCGACATCCTCTTCATCAACTTGGCCGTATCAAATCTGATCACAAACTGTCTGGTGGATCTGCCGGAAACAATGGCACACTTTGTGAAAACCTGGCTTAAGAGTAAAGAATACTGTGGCGTGACTCAGTTTTCTCATGAAATCTCCGAGACCAGCAGCATCTTCTCCACCATGTTCATCAGCATGTACTGGCACCAGAAACTAGTGGGTTCCACCAGACGTGGAGGAGCTCCGGTGCAGATGGACAACCTGCGGCTTGTCGCCATATTGCTTGGTGGGAGCTGGACCGTAGCGACTGCGTTCAGCCTTCCACACATTTTTATAGCAGAGCATGATGGGAACGAGAGTTTGGAAGTTTGTGAAGAACTTTTCCCATCACCTGCAGCCAAGCAGACGTTTGACGGAATGTACCTCACTCTGGCTAACGTTGTTCCAATCGTTGGGATAACTTATGCAACCATTCAGATTGTCATAACGCTACTCCGGAGTCAAAAACGAATCAAGGATCGCTCCAGTGGAACAAATCCACCACCTTCATCTGTAGCGCAAAGACTGGAAGGAACCGCAGAACGCAGCATGGAAGCGTCCTCAGAAAGATCTCCAATCTCCAATAAAATCTCTACTCATCAACCAGCACCTCAGAAGACGCAGGTCAGATCCAATCCGTCCTCCGGCAACCATGTGCGGGCGGCCAAAAGCGTGGTGGCGGTGGCCACGATCTTCATCTTCTGCTGGTTCACTCACCTCGTGCTCCGCATCTACAGCAGCTTCAGAAACTCCATCCTGGCTGTGAAGTTGACCAATTTTATAGGAGCATCTTACGTGTGTTTCGTCCCATACGTCTACCTGCATGGGGTGAAGAAACTCAACTGCCCGTGCTGGTAAGGAATGGTGTGGTTATTACAAGCTGTGCATTGTGGGAAAGCATCGTTGCATGCACAGTCACCAAAAGAACATTTAGTCTTAAAGCAACACGAAATTTTGACTAATAGATTTCAACTTGACTTATAGAAAATGCTGTCAACAGACAGAATAAAATATATATATTTTCACTATTTTTTAGGAATAAAATGTTATATAAACAAGGTGGAAATAAAAATGTAAAGTTTGTAAGTGCTACTGAAGTAAAGAAAAAACTCACGGCCTTTAAAGATATGTACTGAAATTGAAAACCACATATGCAAATAGATAAAGTGCAATAAAATAAACACTTAAATGTGCATTTGATATGTTTTCTTTCCATTATTCTGAAAGAAGACAAGTTGTGGAAACAAAATAGCCAAACATCTCAAAATTGACTAGTGCTTTGCCTTTAAAAATGAAAGCAAAATGTTTAATAATTCTGAGGCATTGTACAAATGCTTTAAACATGCAGATATGAAAGATTTTGTTAGAATGAATTTGTGAATTGCACTAAGACTGTGAAATATCTTGTGCACCACCAAAGGAAAGAAATTGAAAATGATTGTTCTCTTGTGCTTTGATAATTACAGCCAGACGTCACTGCAATTATGTTTGTTAAGCCATTGACGAATTAAAAACATGCTTATAAGCGCAATTATTGTCGTGTTATTTTTTTGCCGTCAAATAAGCACAGAACTCCTTGTGTCAGCCAAGATGATGAAGTGCACTGGACCTTAAAACAAAACAGCATTAAGGTGCGGTCCGTTTGTTCGGTGAGAGAAATCCAGTCATTTCAATAGGAAACCACGCAATTTGGAATTTCGAGCGAGGACGAAAGATTTCCCCTGGCACATTTAGCAACCCGTTACACAGATTTGTCGCATTTACCAACAGAAAGCTGCTTGGTTCGAAAGTGACTTCTGTGTGAGCTGTGCTTCATGCTTCTCTACACTATTGACAATAGACAATGGACCTTTTCCCCCACTAAATTTCGCCTTTAAAGTGTTAGCAAAATAGGCGTAATGTATGTATGAAGCACATCAAAGTCACTTTCAAACCAAGCAGTGTTACATAATCAATTACTTTTTGATGTAACGAGTAAAGTAACACATTACAAGTAATGTGCATTACATGATCACATTACTTTTTGATTTAACTAGTAACGAATTACAAGAAACATGCATTACATGATCAGATTGCCTTTTTGATATGACAAGTAAAGTAACGCATTACAAGAAACGTGCATTACGTAATCAGATTGCCTTTTTATGTAACGAGTAAAGTAACGCATTACAAGAAATGTGCATTACGTAATCAGATTGCCTTTTTATGTAACGAGTAAAGTAACGCATTACAAGAAATGTGCATTACGTAATCAGATTACTTTTTGATTTAACAAGTAAAGTAACGCATTACAAGAAACATGCATTACATGATCAGATTGCCTTTTTATGTAACGAGTAAAGTAACGCATTACAAGAAACGTGCATTACGTAATCAGATTGCCTTTTTATGTAACGAGTAAAGTAACACATTACAAGAAATGTGCATTACGTAATCAGATTACTTTTTGATATGACAAGTAAAGTAACGCATTACAAGAAACATGCATTACGCGATCAGATTACTTTTTGATGTAAAAAGTAACGCAATACAAGAAATGTGCATTATGTTATCCGATTACTTTGTGATGTAACAAGTATAGTAACGAATTACAAGAAACGTGCATTACGTAATCAGATTAATTTTTGATATGACAAGTAACACATTACAAGAAACATGCATTACGTAATCAGATTACTTTTTGATATGACAAGTAAAGTAACACATTACAAGAAATGTGCATTATGGGATCCGATTACTTTTTGATTTAACAAGTAAAGTAATGCATTACAAGAAATGTGCATTATGGGATCCGATTACTTTTTGATTTAACAAGTAAAGTAATGCATTACAAGAAATGTGCATTACGTGATCAGATTACTTTTTGATTTAACAAGTATAGTAACGAATTACAAGAAACATGCATTACATGATCAGATTACTTTTTGATGTAACAAGTAAAGTAATGCATTACAAGTAATGTGCATTACGTAATCAGATTACTTATTGATATGACAAGTAAAGTAATGCATTACAAGAAATGTGCATTATGGGATCCGATTACTTTTTGATTTAACAAGTAAAGTAATGCATTACAAGAAATGTGCATTACATGATCAGATTACTTTTTGATGAAAAGAGTTGAGTAACGCATTACAAGTAAAGTGCATTACATGATAAGATTAGTTTTTGATGTAAAGAGTAAAGTAACGCAATACAAGAAATGTGGATTATGTTATCCGATTACTTTGTGATGTAACAAGTATAGTAACGAATTACAAGAAACATGCATTATGTGATCAGATTGCCTTTTTGATGTAAAGAGTTAAGTAACGCATTACAGGTAAAGTGCATTACATGATCAGATTACTTTTTGATGAAGAGTTGAGTAACGCATTACAAGTAAAGTGCATTACATGATAAGATTAGTTTTTGATGTAAAGAGTAAAGTAACGCATTACAAGTAGCATGCATTACATGATTAGATTACTTTTTGATATAAGTAAAGTAACGCAATACAAGAAATGTGGATTATGTTATCCGATTACTTTGTGATGTAACAAGTATAGTAACGAATTACAAGAAACATGCATTACGTGATCAGATTGCCTTTTTGATGTAAAGAGTAAAGTAACGCATTACAAGTAGCATGCATTACATGATTAGATTACTTTTTGATATAAGTAAAGTAATGCATTACAAGAAATGTGCATTACGTGATCAGATTACTTTTTGATGTAACAAGTATAGTAACAAATAAGAAATGTAAATTTCGTGATCAGATTAGTTTTTTGATGTAAAGAGTAAAGTAACACATTACAAGTAACATGCATTACATAATCAACAAGGGTTTTTGTAAACAACATTACAGACTTGCAACATGCCATATCTAATGCTTTTACTGTGTGCATAAAAATACACCCAGTTTGAGTTCTGTGTTTATTCCATGATGTGTAATTAATGCTCAGCATAGTGGGAGGAGATTTTAGTGACACGTGACCACAGACAAGAACTTCATACCATATAAAGTTCACCGTTAACCACTGGATCTGCAAATGCAGAGTCTTTCCCAAACCGACTCTCTCTCTTGAGATGGAGGTTCAAGACTGGATTGAATCATCTATACGAGCGTTCTTCTGCTTGACTGGCATTACAGGCAACTTCTGGCTGGGTTTGCGCTCTCTTCCCAAATCCAGATCTCAACTGCGGCCCAATGACATTCTCTTCATTAACCTGGCCGTGTCCAATCTCATCACAAACTGTCTGGTGGATCTGCCGGACACTTTGGCACAGTTTGTGAACAGCTGGTTCATGGGCAAAAATTACTGTGGCGTGCTCCAGTTTTCGTCTGATCTCTCGGAGACCAGCAGCATCTTCTCCACCATGTTCATCAGCATGTATTGGCACCAGAAACTAGTGGGTTCCATCAGACGTGGAGGAGCTCCGGTGCAGATGGACAACCTGCGACTCGTCGTCATATTGCTCGCTGGGAGCTGGATTGTGGCGTTGATGTTCAGCGTTCCCCACTTTTTTATTGCAGAACATGATGGGAACGAGACTTTAGAAGTTTGTGAAGAACATTTCCCAACACCTGCAGAGAAAAGGACATTTGATGCGCTGTATCTTATTCTGGCTAATGTCGTTCCACTTGTTGGGATCACTTACGCCAGTGTGCAGATCGTCTTAACGCTGCTGCAGAGCCAGAAACGAATCATGGGTCACTCCAAAGGAGCAAATCATGCACCTACAGAAGCAAATAACTCAGGAACAAAAGCAGCAGCCACTAAGTCTAAAGTCGTGAATAACACCATCAATCCTCAACAACAGAAGACGCAGGTCAGATCCAATCCGTCCTCTGGCAACCAGGTGCGGGCGGCTAAAAGCGTGGTGGCGGTGGCCACGATCTTCATCATCTGCTGGTTCACTCACCTCGTGCTCCGCATCTACAGCAGCTTCAGAAACTCCATCCTGGCTGTGAAGCTGACCAATTTTATAGGAGCGTCTTACACCTGTTTTGTTCCATACGTCTACCTGCATGGGGTGAAGAAACTCAACTGCTCATGCTGGTAAGGACTGGGGTGAAATATTCTGTGCAACATCAAAAAGGCAAGGTGAACAGAATCAAAATTTATCATCATACTTTTTTAGCATTACAAGTTTTCTGAAATGTGTTTCAATATGGAATAAAATGTTATATAAATCAGGTAAATTATACAATATGAATAATCCCCTCAGTAAAAACCTTCAGAATATAGGCAGGAATAAATCTGTAAGTTTTGGTGTTTGTAAGTGCTGCTGAAGTGGAGAAAAAACTCTTTAAAGAAATGTATTGCATATGAAATCTACAGACGCAAATAAATAAAAGTGCAATAAAATAAGTGTATTTTGGATGTTTTCTTTCCACTAGTATGAATAAACATGATATGAAAAGCCAAACAGCCTTAAAAATTGACCAGTGCATGAAAAAACTGTAGCATCTCGCTTTAAAGATTAATGGCAAAAGCATGCACACAAAGTTTGAGAAATTAGTTTGTACACAACATGCATTTGTTTTGGATGAAATGTACGTGTGAAATGTAGCGAAAGAAGGAATAAATAACTGGTGTATCGTTTTTCCACCACCAAAGCAAAAACTGAAAATGATTGTCCCTCCTGTGCTTTGGTAATTGCTGCCAGCAATTACTGTAATTATGTTCGTTATGCCACTTTTCTGCATATGAATGCAATTCTTGTCATGTTAAATATTTGCTGTGATATCAGCATAAAGATCTGTTTACAAAAACAAAGAATAATAAAAGATACATTTATATTTATATATATATATATATATATATATATATATATATATATATATATGTGTGTGTGTGTGTGTGTGTGTGTGTGTAATTTGCAAATTACAAATGTCAATATAGCGTGTACATATATATATATATATGAGAGAGAAAATTGTTAAAAATTAATACATTTCAACATACAAATTGTTTAAAATATATATATATACAGACACATACAGACACCATTTATAATTTGCTATCTTCAATTGTGTGTGCATATTATATATATTTTAAACAATTTGTATGTTGAAATGTATTCATTTATAACAATTTTCTCTCTCTCATATATATATATTATATATATATATATACAGTACAGTCCAAAAGTTTGGAACCACTAAGATTTTTAATGTTTTTAAAAGAAGTTTCACCTGCTCACCAAGGCTACATTTATTTAATTAAAAATACAGTAAAAAACAGTAATATTGTGAAATATTATTACAATTTAAAATAACTGTTTTCTATTTGAATATATTTGACAAAGTAATTTATTCCTGTGATCAAAGCTGAATTTTCAGCATCGTTACTCCAGTCTTCAGTGTCACATGATCCTTCAGAAATCATTCTAATATGCTGATTTGCTGCTCAATAAACATTTATGATTATTTTCAATGTTGAAAACAGTTGTGTACTTTTTTTTTTCAGGATTCCTTGATGAATAGAAAGTTCAAAAGAACAGCATTTATCTGAAATACAAAGCTTCTGTAGCATTATACACTACCGTTCAAAAGTTTGGGGTCAGTAAGAATTTTTATTTTTATTTTTTTGAGAAGAATTTAAAGAAATTAATTTTTTTTTCAGCAAGGATGCATTAAATCAATCAAAAGTGGCAGTAAAGACATTTATAATGTTACAAAAGATTAGATTTCAGATAAACACTGTTCTTTTGAACTTTCTATTCATCAAATAATCCTGAAAAAAATATTGTACACAAATATTTTGTACAATTGTACACATTAAATGTTTCTTGAGCAGCAGATCAGCATATTAGAATGATTTCTGAAGGATCATGTGACACTGAAGACTGGAGCAATGATGCTGAAAATTCAGCTTTGCATCACAGGAATAAATTACTTTGTCAAATATATTCAAATAGAAAACAGTTATTTTAAATTGTAATAATATTTCACAATATTACTGTTTTTTACTGTATTTTTAATTAAATAAATGTAGCCTTGGTGAGCAGACGAAACTTCTTTTAAAAACATTAAAAATCTTAGTGGTTCCAAACTTTTGGACTGTACTGTGTATATATATATATATATATATATATATATATATATATATATATATATATATATATATATATATATATATATATATATACTGTGTAAATTAAAAAGAATAAAGTCAAATTTTTAAAAATGCTTACCTGTCAGAAATATGCTAAAACAATTCCTTGGAAAATTATAAATTTTACACAATTGTAATTTAAAACAAATCTTTCTTTTATTATTTTCAAATCACTGCCATACAGATATTACACAAAACTAAAGAATGGTTGAAAACGATTCAGACTTTCATAAAAATGAGTCCTTTTCATAAAACAGTCCCCTGCTAGTACAAAACGCACAAGAGCATGATGCTTCCTTTCAGAAGAAACAAACAGAATTCATGGGAAATTTGCCATAGATACGGTGAATATTTCAGTGGGCCTGCTTTATCCTCAGCATTTATCCAAAGTTTGCACAAATAAAAATGTTACCGCACTTTCAGAAAGTGTTTTATCAGTAGAAAATATCTAGAATAAGTGCCTCATGGGACAGTTTATGAACAAATACTGTACAGATACCAGTTATTAACCATAAACATGACAAATGATTTAGCAAGATTTCTAAATATGAAATTAAAATGTATTCAACACCCTCATATCTGGAATTCTCAGCACTGAGGACCACAAAAACTTCTGCAAACCAAAGAACAGACATCTGAAGTGTTTATTTTGGCTGTCCGTTGGGCATTTCCATGGCTGGATGAGTGAACATTAAATTTCTGGCACAAAGTGAGCTGTAACTATAAAGACTGAAGACCTGGTGTGATGAGATGCATCAGGCTACTGTAGTATAGGATGTCCATCAAACTCTTACATGCTGACAGCGAGAACAGAACATTCACAGTAGGTCAGTGACCTTCACTGTCCTCAATGGAGCTTCTCCAGTTTGGCCTGAAGGGATTTAAAGTTGCGTATAATGTCCTGCAGGGCAGCGTTCGGACTCAAGGACTGCAGCTCCACCAGATAACCACAGATATTATCCAGACAAGCGTTGGTAAACCTCCGTCTGCAATGAACCCCAGAGTGAGTGAATGAAGGCAAAATATGAAATACATAAAAGATCTGGAGGACAAGATGTTTACCTGTCATAGGTGGGCACACGGCTGGGATCATCCACATATCCCGACAGGAGCACATGGATGCACTGGACCAGGTGAAGGGGTTTCTTCAGGCGCTGCCAACACGGGTCCTAAAGAGAAACACAGAAATGATCGATTGCTGCAAAAAAGTCTAAGTCTCAAACTCAAAATGATGATTTGGATGCAAGAATCAACGCTTGTTTTTTTTGTGTTTTTTTATTTTTTACACATTTTACAGGGCTAGTAAAAAAGTAAAATAAAATAGATAATTTTTTAAAAATAAAACAAATTAATAAATATAGTATATAACTATAATATAAAACTACTTTAAATAAATATACAACTACTGCAAAGCAATCCTTAATAGAATTTGGATTAATAAAAAAAAAGAAAATACAATTTTTAAAAATTATGAAAATAAATAAGTACAAAAACAATCATTATTATGGATTAATAAATAAATAAATATGTTTTTAAAGTAAATAAATATATAACTACCATTAAGCAATCCTTAAGATGATTATGGATTAATGAATCAATAATAATAAAATAAAAAAAACTAAATGAAAAAAATATATTTTATAAAAATATTAAATAAATAAGTACACAAACAATTCTTAATCGGATTGTGGATTCATAAAAAATAAAAATAAAAATAATTGAAAGAAATGTTTAAGTAAATAAATATATAACTACCGTTAAGCAATCCTTAATATGATTATGGATTAATATTTTTTTTTAATTAAAAAATTTATTTTAAAAAAATATTAAATAAAAAAAATAAGCATACCTAAACAGTCCTTAAGAGAATTATGGATTAATTAATAAATAAATTAAAATTTAAGGTAAATAAATATATAACTACCCTTAAGCAATCTTTAAGATTATGGATTAATAAATCAATAATAAAAAAATAAAAAAAATACCAAAAAATATATATATATATTTTTTTTAAATATTAAATAAATAAATAAGTGCACAAAAATCCTTAATAGGATTATGGATTCATAAAAAAAAAATAATAATAAATGTTTAAGTAAATAAATATTTAACTACCAATAAGCAGTCCTTAAAAGGATTATGGATTAATAAAATATTTCTTTTTTTAAATATTAAATAAATACACTAAAACAGTCCTTAAGAGGATCATGGATTGATAAATCAATTAAAAAAAAAACCAAAAAAAGAAAAAAAAAAAAGAAAAAAAAAAAAAGGTAAATAAATAAGTACACTTAATCCTTGAGAGGATTATGGGAAAATGAGATATTGAGTGGGTGAGATGCCCGTCTAATCTAAATGCCACAGTAGTTTCCACTCAGTTCTCGTACCCTCGTCTTGAAGAGCTGGTCATAGACCTCCAGCATCCGCGGAAGCTGAACTCCAATTTCCTGCATGGTGAAGGTGACAAAGCCCACGTCCCAGTTTAACCGGCACACTTCCTGTTCCAGAAACTTCACCAGGAAGTCTGAAGATCACATAAAACAGCAGAAGATTAGATTATAAACAAGAGAAAAATCACTTGAGCTCCACAATCACACGGATCAGGGAAGCCAAACGGTACCTAACGGAAAGTATCGTGGTGTCCCAGCGTACAACTTCCCCAGCGACACCAGCTTTAGGCTCAGAGCTCTCATACGGTCCGCCGGACTCATGGCCACACTGTCGCTCAACTCTGAAACACAAAACAAGCCATCAGACACACGGATCCACACGAACACAGGAAGACGACCTGCCCGGAGAGGACTTACCCTTCTCAATGATCTCCTGCCACAGCGAGTGCACCAGGATCGGATCCGAATGTCCCGCACAGTGAATTATAGCCAGCTTACACTCCGACAACCGGAAATGATCCGCAAACTCTCCATACAGCTACAGAGGAAAACAGCAGAGGAAATGTTTAGATTAGGAGGAGCACCTGTGAGCGACTCAAACACCTTCACTTACCTTGGTAATGTCCATGAGCTCAGAGTCCAGCTGCGTAATGGCTCCCTGCACAGAGGGATGCTGGGAATACTGTCTGCGCAGGGTTTCCTGGATCTGCACCTGAATCCGCACCACCTGGAGGATCAAAGCAGCATTACAGGTTTCTGCAGTATTCATGACGGTACATTTAAGACTGTTTTAAGACCTTTAAAGGCCAAGTAAAGAAAATTAAGGAATAAATTAAATCTAAATGTTTACGGAGTATGGAAGCTTGTTTCTACCACCGAATGAAAAACCTAAAATGGTAATTGCGACTTTCTCACAATTGCGAGTTTACATCTTGCAACTCGGCCTTCTTTTCTTATTCTGCCAGTTATAAAGTCAGAATTGCGAGTTATAAAGTCCAATTCTGAGGGGAAAAAAGACTGACATTTTTCTCAGAATTGCGACTTCTGACTTTATATCACGTAATTCTGACTATAACTCGCAATTGACTAATTTGCAATTTTGACTTTATAACTCGCGATTTTGACTATAATTTGCGATTTAGACTAAATTTGGGATTTTGACTTTATAACTCACAATTTTGACTATAATTTGCAATTTTGACTTTATAACTCACAATTTTGACTATAATTTGTGATTTTGACTTTATAACTCACGATTTTGACTAAATTTGCGATTTTGACTTTATAACTCACAATTTTGACTAAATTTGCGTTTTTGACTTTATAACTCGCGATTTTGACTATAATCTGTGATTTTGACTATAACTCGCAATTTTGACTAATTTGCAATTTTGACTTTATAACTCACAATTTTGACTATAATTTGTGATTTTGACTTTATAACTCACGATTTTTACTAAATTTGCGATTTTGACTTTATAACTCACAATTTTGACTATAATTTGCGATTTTGACTTTATAACTCACGATTTTGACTAAATTTGCGTTTTTGACTTTATAACTCGCGATTTTGACTATAATCTGTGATTTTGACTATAACTCGCAATTTTGACTAATTTGCAATTTTGACTTTATAACTTGCGATTTTGACTTTATAACTCACAATTTTGACTATAATTTGCGATTTTGACTTTATAACTCACGATTTTGACTAAATTTGCGTTTTTGACTTTATAACTCGCGATTTTGACTATAATCTGTGATTTTGACTATAACTCGCAATTTTGACTAATTTGCAATTTTGACTTTATAACTCACGATTTTGACTATAATTTGCGATTTTGACTTTATAACTCACGATTTTAACTAAATTTGCGATTTTGACTTTATAACTCACAATTTTGACTATAATTTGCTATTTTGACTTTATAACTCACAATTTTGACTATAATTTGCTATTTTGACTTTATAACTCACGATTTTGACTAAATTTGCGATTCTGACTTTATAACTCGCGATTTTGACTAAATTTGCGATTCTGACTTTATAACTCGCGATTTTGACTATAATCTGTGATTTTGACTATAACTCGCGATTTGACTATAATTTGCGATTTTGACTTTATAACTCGCGATTTTGACTATAATTTGCGATTTTGACTTTATAACTCACAATTTTGACTATAATTTGCTATTTTGACTTTATAACTCACAATTTTGACTATAATTTGCTATTTTGACTGTATAACTCGCGATTTTGACTAAATTTGCGATTCTGACTTTATAACTCGCGATTTTGACTATAATCTGTGATTTTGACTATAACTCGCGATTTGACTATAATTTGCGATTTTGACTTTATAACTCGCGATTTTGACTATAATTTGCGATTTTGACTTTATAACTCGCAATTTTGACTATAATTTGCGATTTTGACTAATTTGCAATTTTGACTTTATAACTCGCAATTTTGACTATAATTTGCGATTTTGACTAATTTCCGATTTTGACTTTATAACTCGCAATTTTGACTATAATTTGCGATTTTGACTTTATAACTCGCAATTTGACTATAATTTGCGATTTTGACTAATTTGCAATTTTGACTTTATAACTCGCGATTTTAACTATAATTTGCGATTTTGACTTTATAACTCGCAATTTGACTATAATTTGCGATTTTGACTAATTTGCAATTTTGACTATAACTTGCGATTTCGACTATAATTTGCGATTTTGACAATATCACGCAATTTTGACTGTATCAGGTAATTTTGACTATAACTCACAGTTGTGATTAATTTGCAATTCTGACTTAACTTGAAATTTTGATTTTATAACTTGCGATTTTGACTAATTTGCAATTCTGACTTAACTTGAAATTTTGACTTTATAACTCATGATTTTGACTATAATTTGCCATTTTGACTATCGCACAATTGCAACTTTATATTTAGCAATTCTGACTGAAAGGTGGTCATCAGCAGCTGCTTCTGTGTCATTACCTCCATCTTCTCCTCCAGTTCATGCAGAAACTCTCCATCGGCTCCCAGTGAAGACACGCAGGACGAGCTCTTGGCGGAGAGGATGGCCCTTGAGATGTACTCCAAACGCTGCTTCAGAGAGATCTCAGTGCTGCACGCACACAGAACTAACATTAAACACTCGACACCACCAGGATGAGGCAAACTGAACCTTTGAGGCTTCATACAAATGTAAAAAACAGAAATACCAATATTTAAATGAACCAATTAGATTTCAGAGGGCGGGGCTAACCAACACGATACCTGTGCATGTCTGCCAGTCGCGCCAGCACGTGCGCCGCTTTGCCAAAGCTTCTGTTCTTCTCGTAGTATCGCCACAGCAGGTCCATGTTACGCACTTTACTCTGGTCCTGTTTGATCATGTGCATCAGATGATCCTCGAGGTACGGAGAATTCACCTGGACCAGAGGAGAAAGGGTCCTTAACACTCAGAGCAAGACCTTAAGCTATGTTACAAAACTCTGCATCATATTTGTCATACCTCCAGAAGTTTGTCGGTAAGATCGGCCTGAATGAGCCAGTTATAGAGAGCGATGTGGAAGAGCTCGTCTTGAGATCTCTGAGCAAGACCCAGCATCTGCTCGAACTGTGTGAACAATCAGTGCTGTTACTGTTCATTCATCTACAGCTATTAAAAAAACGTTTTCTTTCATTGAAGTAAAGGGTGAAAATAAAATAAAAGAAATACTAGATGAAAAACAAATTTAAAATAAGCAAGCAAGTGAAATAAAATAATTTGAAAATAATTCAAATAAGTTAAAGTACTAAACAAGCTTATTACAGTTTTGGTTTTTATTTACTTTTCAAAATCAAATTATTATTTTTTTTATTATTAAGTCTTTTTGTTAGTTTTATTATTGTACACATAGGTCTTTTATTTTTAGATTTTATTTAGTTTTTCAAGGTCATATTTTTTATTTCATTTGAATAAATAGATGTACAAATAAAAAAAACTCAAATAAAACTGAATTAAAAACTAAATAAATTTATAAATAAATGAATTAAAAATAAATAAGTAAATAATAAAAATAAATTAAATGAAAACTAAAAACACAAAATAGATACACTAAACACCAAAAATAAATAAAAAAGCTAAATAAAAAATAAAACGCAACTTAAAAAAAAAGCTAAAATAAGTCAAATAAGTTGAAGTACTAAATAATGTTATAGTTTTATTATATTTAATCAAATTATGTAGTTTAATTTGTTATTTTACCAAGTATGTTAGTTATAGTTTTGTACACATTTTGTCTTTTATTTTTACATTTTATTTAGTTTTTCAAAAGTTTTTTCCCCTGTTTCAGTTAATTAATAAAATAAAAAATTAGAAATGTGGCCTTGGCAACTAACTGAAATAAAGCTAAATAAAAATACAAAAAATACAGTAAAAAGACAAAAGCACATAGCAAAATTACCACCTAATGAAAAAAAAAAAAGGCCAAATCAAAATATAAAGTAGTACTATAATAGAAAACCTCAATAACACTGCATCAAACAGGTTTAAACTCTAGCAGGTGGCATGTAACTCACATGGGCGGCAGCATCCTCATTGCTCAACATGTTGGGGTCAGAGGTCATGACGGGCGGTCCGGGCTGTTTTGGGACACTGGGAGACTGAGGAGCTGCTTTACTCTGATTCACCAACTCCTGCATGGTGTCCGTGATGCATTTATAACAGGACAGTCTGGACAAACAAGTAATAAATGATTTATTTATGACCAGATTCGAACCTGCAACTTCCACATGAGCACCTTAGGATCCTATATGATGTATATACGTGTGTACTGACCTCTCCTGGCACGCCTGCTGGCCGGTGGAGTCCTCCTCCGGTTCTCCGTTCCTGTAGAAGTGCGGCCCCAGTTTCTGAGGGTCTTTCTTATCAGCGGCTGTGAGACACAGCTCCACCACGCCCTCATAGAAGCGCACTGAACGGGAGCAGAAGAGGATCAGTTTGTTATGTAAAGATCGCTCAGTTCCTCTGCATTTAAAGCAGATCCGCTCAGACGCTCACCTTGCCGGTACTGCGAGCAGACGAGCGGCAGGTCTGTATGATGGCTGATCTGCTGATAGAGGCGGAGGGATTCCTTCAGCGTTCGCTCCTTATCGAGCTTGTTCTGGATCTGTCTGGAGCTCTGGAGCAGCTCATTGGCCTGTGAGGAGGGAAAGAGATTCTCATACAAAGACCTTCAGTTCTGTATTTTTAATTTCAAAAGTAACAAAAGAATTGAACATGGAAACCAAAGTGGAAATAAGATCAGTGGTATTTTTAAATAAATAAAAATCAAACTATTTCACTAAATAAATGTGAATAAAAAACTAAAATAAATGAAAAAAAAAAAAAAAAAAAAAAAAAAAAAAATTAAAAAATACAATATAGATAAACAAAAACAACTAAAGAAAATAACGAAAGTAAATAAAACGAAAAAAAAAATAACCCAAAACTAAAAAATTAAATAATTTAAAAACGCCCTAAAAAAAAAAACAACTAAAATTTATAATATATAAAAATAAGCTAAATAATAAATACGCACACTAAAAAAAAAAAAAATCTATATTAATAAATTAACTAAATAAAACTGATTCCTTTCCCACAAATGTAAATAAAAAATAAAAAAACTAGAATAAATAAAGAAATAAAAAGAAAACAATAAATAAAAAAATGAAAAAACATAGATAAACAAAAACGTAAAATAACTGAATAAATAAATAAAATGAAGAAACTAAAAATAAATTAAATAGAAATTAAAACCACACCAAAAAACTAAAATAAAAACTAAAATTTATAAATAATACTTAAAAATAAGATAAATAATAAATATGTGCACTAAAAACAAAACAAAGAACCCCCCCCACCAAAATTAATAAATTAACTAAAAAACGATTCCTTTCCCACAAATGTAAATAAAAAATAAACTAAAATAAAATGAAAAACTGGAATAAAAAAACAATAAAAAAAAAAAAAAAAGTATAAATACACAAAAAATAACGAATGTAAATAAAACGAAAAAACTAATTTAAACTATTTTTATTTTAAAGTTATTAATTTAAATAAAAAAAACCCACTACAAATAACTAAAAAAAAAATTAAACAATTAAAAATATAAAACACTAAAAACACAAATAATAAACCCAAATAAATTTTCAAAAAACAAACAAAAAAACCCACTAAACAATAAATACATACACTAAAAAAGAAAACACTAATAATAAAATAAATAATAAATAAATTAACTAAACAAAACTGTGATTCCTTCCCCACAGCTACCAGTTATTTTTCCATCTGTGTAGTGTGTATGTGTAGTGTTTTTGTAGTGTATGTGTAGTGTGTGTGTGTAGTGTGTGTGTGTGTGTAGTGTGTGTGTGTCTCAGTGGAGTGTGAGAATCTCAGGTACCTTCGAGCAGATGCTGTCATCACTGCTGTACAGCAGAGGGCAGATGTCTCTCAGGTGAGCGCTGACCGTGTCTACAGACGCGCTGTCTTTGATGTACACGTTAATGAGGGCGGTGACGAGAGCGCCGGTCAGCTCGCGCCCAGAAACAACCACGTCCTTAAAACTCACGGCCTTAATCTGATCCTGAAACTCCTGAGAGGGGAAGAAAACCAGCGAGGGAAATGATAGAAACGGAAACCCTTCAAAATAAAAGTCTAGATATAGAAATCGTTATCAATAGTCACTAGAGTTCACTATGTGTCGTACCTTGGGCATCTCAGAGATGATGAGGCTGAACTGATGGTCACACAGAAGCTTCCAGAGCGCCAGCGTCTGACAGGAGCGATGAATCAACTGCTGCATGGCCTGAAGAGACGCTTTCTCGAACGCCTGAGCCTCGGCTGAGGAACAAACGTGAGAAGATGGTGAACATCGGGACGCACCGATACCGATAATTCTTTATATTTGATTATTGGTCAAAGCCTTTGTACTATAAAAGACTCGTATTAATATAAATAGTATTTTAGTATTTATATTAGTATTTAAGCTAACACTAGCAAAGCTTAATGACTATCCTAGGACAACATGCTAAAAAAAAAAAATAGCAACACGCTAATTCATGTGATTAACACGCTAAACCATGCTAGCAACATGCTAATTCATACTAGCAAAGTGTTAAATCATGCTAATAATGTGTTAAATGTTATCAACATGTTAATTCATATTAACATTACAAGATGGTAACATGATAATTAATGCTAGCTAAGTGTTAAAACATGCTAGCAAAATGCTAATTCATGTTAATGTGCTTAAACATGCTAATTAATGCCAGCAACTTGTTAAAACATGCTAGCAACATGGTACTTCCTGCTAACAATGTGCTAAAACATGCTAATTCATGCCAGCAACTTGTTAAAACGTGCTAACAACATGGTAATTCAGGTTAACAAAGCATTAAATCATGTTAACAATGTGTTAAAACATGTTAACTCATGTTAACTATGTGTTAAAAAAATGCTAACAACGGTAATTCATGCTAGTTGTGTTAAAACGTTAATAAAATGTTAACTCATTCTAGCAGTTAAATCATGCTAGCAATGTGCTAAAAAATGTCAGCAACATGTTAATTCATATTAACATGTTAAAAGATGCTAACAACATAATTCATGATAGCAAAGTGTTAAAACATGCTAGTTTATGCTAGCAACGTGCTAAAACATGTAGACTACGCATGTTAACTCATTCTAACAAGTGTTAAATAATGCCAGCAATGTGTTAAAGCATGCTAGTAAAATGTTAATTCATGTTAAAAATGTGGTAAAACATGCTAATTCATGTTAGTAATGTGTCAAAACAATATTTATATTAGTATTTAAGTTAACACTAACAAAGCTTAATGACTATCCTAGGACAAAATGCTAAAAAAAAAAACAACAACAACAACGTGCTAATTCATGCTATTAACACGCTAAAACATGCTAACAACATGATAGCAAAGTATTAAATCATGCTAGCAATGTGTTAAAACATGTTACCAACATGGTAATTAATGCTAACAATGTGTTCAAACACTAACAAGTTAACAAAGTGTTAAATCATGCTGGCAATGTTGTAAAACATGCTAGCAACATGGCAGTTGTGTTAAAACATGTTCATTCTAACAGTTAAATGATGCTAGCAATGTTTTAAAACATTAACATGTTAATCCATGTTAGCAATGTGTTAAAACATGCTAATTCATGTTAAAAGTGTTAAAACATGCTAGTTTATGCTAGCAACATGTTAAAAACATGGTAGCAAATGTTAAAACATGCTAATTCATGTTAACAATGTGTTAAAACATGCTAGTTTATCCTAGCAACATGTTAAAACATGCTAGCAAATTGTTAATTCATGTTAACAATGTGTTAAAACATGCTAATTCACGTTAACAATGTGCCAAAACATGCTAGCAACATGTTAATTCATGTTACCGATGTGGTAAATCCAGTTAACAAAATGCTAATTCATGCTACCAGTGTGTTAAATCATGCTAACAACATGTTAATTAGGAATGTGTTAAAACATGCTAGCAAAAAGTTAAAACATGTTGGTAAACATGCTAATTCATGCTAATAACATGCTAATCATGATAACAACCTACTAATCCATGTTAACATGCTAAAACATGCTAGTAAAATGTAAAACCTTCAACTTCAAGACGTTCAAAATTATTTTAAACTTTCAGATCAAAGTATGTCAAACTTTACTCATCTAATTATAATTTTATGTGCTGCACGTGTTGCACTTAACTGTACTTTCCTTTTTTAATTGTCTCCAATCATATTTCAAACAATTCACAAGCATCATGGCGAACAGTGTGACTCTGAAGTGTTTCAGCTGAAGGAAATAATCCATCATTTATCGACTTTAATATATCGGCCATATTTTCTTATCGCGCCGATAACATTAAAAATGAACATATATCGGCCGATACTGATATGGTGGCCGATATATCGTGCATCACCAGTACACACTAAAACTCACTGTGGTACTTCCTCTGAAGCTCCTGCTGTACTTGTTGAGAGCTGGAACCATCCGGACGCATGAATCCCAGAAGTCTCTGCTGCAGGTTTGCTGGTGAGCTGAAACTGCAGAGGTCAAATCAGTTAGAAAACCGCATCGCTACAAGAAACAGGCATTACTACAACATGAGGAAGTGACGGGGACCTACTTGGCCACACCCAGAGAAGAAGTCGGACTGAACTGGGAGTTTTTGTCCAGGAATTCCTTCAAACCCTGAAGCTCCATTAGGACGAGCTCCAGATCAGAGGAAGTGGCCGTACTCTCCAACTAAACATCAAACAACATCAATGAATCACACGAAAAGGTGCTGTGATGTCACACATTTCACACCAAAGACGTGTCAACCTCAGACTCGGACGTCACGCCCGGTAAAGTTCACAGTATAGCCTCTTTAAAACACGTCCAAGAGTTTCACACGCCGGTCTGTTATTGTTGGGACGCCGCCGTTACATTTCCACGCCTCTAAACT
The DNA here is from genome assembly GCF_018812025.1 of Megalobrama amblycephala. NCBI lineage: Eukaryota > Metazoa > Chordata > Actinopteri > Cypriniformes > Xenocyprididae > Megalobrama > Megalobrama amblycephala. The sequence goes on from NC_063045.1 coordinate 61,508,982, forward strand.
TGACGCAGAACAAAACGACTTGTGATTCTTTAACATGTCAGTCACATGGCCTCTGGGAAAGCTGTGATGGAGTCCAGAGCTTCTGCCGTCAGTCTGAACATCTGGCTACGCGAGAATAAACTGAACCTAAATGCACACAATGATTGACAGGCAGAGAACTTTTCTGATTGGCTAAAAGTTGCTGGAAGTGATGCACTACAAAAATCTGGAACGCAAGCGGAGCGGAAAAGTAAAAATGCTCCAAAATCTTTCATTACTCACAATAAAATAAACAAACAAAATAAATTAATAAAAAAAATTTGTAAAAATCCAAAAACTGTCGATCACAAAAACGAAATAAAATAAAATAAACAATTTCTGTAAAATTTCTCCAAAATGTCATTACTAACAAATAAAATTAATTAATTAACAAACAAAAAAATAATAATAATAAATAACATTTTTACAAAAATGTAAAAATATTCTAAAAATCAGTCATTACTCACAATAAACAACAAAAAAAATAAATAAACAAAACAAAAAGCATTTGTAAAATTGCTCTAAAATATCACCAACAAGAAAATAAATAAATAAAAACAAAACAAAACAAAGAAAAAAAGCATTTGTGTAAAATTTCTCCAAAATCTGTCATTAACAATAAAATTAAAATAGATAAAAACAAAATAAATAAAACACATTTTTACAAAAACGTACAAATACTATAAAATCTGTCATTACTCACAATTAACAGAATGAACAAAAACAAAATAAAATAAATGAAACAAAATTCATTTTTTTGTAAAAAATTACATTTGCCAATAATCACAAACAAAATAAATAATAACTAATTAAATGAAAGTAAAATAATTTTTCTAAAATTTCTCCAAAATCTGCCATTACCGACAATAAACAAAACAAATAAACAAAATTTTTTGTAAAATTGCTTCAAAATCTGTCACTTCTAACAATAAAAATTAATTAATAAAAAAATAAAGAAAAATAAAAGAAAAACAACACATTTTTACAAAAATGTAAACTCTAAAATCTGTCATTACTTTGTCATTTAAACAAAATAAAATAAAAAAAGTATTTTTGTAAAAATCCAAAGTGTCAGTCAGAAAATAAATAATAATTAAATAAATGAAAGTAAAAGCATTTTTCTAAAATTCCTCCTAAATCTGCCATTACCCACAATAAACAAAACAAATAAGCAAAAGTTTTCGTAAAATTTCTTCAAAATCTGTCACTACTAACAATAAAAATTTATAAAAAATAAAGAAAAATAAAATAAAGAAAAACAAATTTTTACAAGAATGTAAAAACTAAACAAATTTTTTTTTGTAAAAATCCAAAGTGTCAATTACAAACAAAACTTAAAACAAATTAAATAAAAGCAAAAGCATTTTTGTAAAATTTCTCCAAAATCTGTCATTACTCACGATAAATAAATACTAAATAAAAACAAATAAATAAAAACGTTTTTGTAAAATTGCTTCACAATCTGTCACATAATTAGAAAATAGATAAAGACAAAATACATTTTACAAATATGCAATAATACTCCAAAATCTGTCATTACTCACAAAAGACACAGTCTGGCTGCCTTTGTTTATGATGGTCTCCATCGACAGACTCCCGTCCCAGATGTTCCTGTTTCAAAGCGTCAACATAAAGCAAGTCTTTATTAAAGAATCAGTCCAAACAGACGGTTATGAACATTCATAACGTCATAATGTCTGACTGACCCCAGTATACGTGTGAAGTAAATACAGATGCCGTTGTGTTTTCCGGAGAAGATGACCTCAGGTCCAGAAGACATAGCTGCGAGAGCGCCACCGCCGGGGCTCATGGGAGTAGCCGAGATGTAAGGGGTCGACATGGTTGGCGGAAACATGCCTGATGAGTCAAACGCATTTAAAAACAATATAGAGCAGGATCTGACTGGATTATTAGACTGTAATATTATTACATTAGATTATTTGTTTACATTAACATGCAAAATATTACGAAAAAGACAACAAAAAGATGCATTATGGGCCTGGAATAGAGACAGACAGGAGCGTTACTGACAGACTGGGAAGAGAGGAGCTGCAACAATGAGGAAAATAATATGAAAACCTGCCCAAAAACATCATCTTTAACATCAGCTCTACTAGTACACACTGATTAGTGAAGCGGTCACTTGTCTGAGGGGAAGTTTTATACCTGGGGCAGGTGTGGCAAGAAAACTGGGGTTTGGTAGGGGGCTGCCGACAGGCATTGGGGATCCTACAATCACAGCAGACTACAGATTAGACATTAGTCAACACTCACAGCTTCTAGTGTGTGATTCCACATGGTTAATGGTTACAACAAGATTATTGTGTGGCATGCTGAATTGCTTCTCACCTGGTACAGGAGAGCTGAAGAGCGGGCCGACGTTACTGGGTGCAGAGATGGCAGATGGGAAACGCATCTGAGCCTCTCCACCGTACCTGCATAGAAACACCTCAAAACGTCAAATCAGGCTGAGCAACGTATAAATACTCGCAATACTAGGGCCCTATGAAATCCGTTTTATTTTTTTCCCAAATTATGTTTTTTCCGTTTTAATTTTTCTGGATTCTGTTTTTAAATTTTTTTTGACTCCATTTTAAATTTTGTTTTGGTTAAATTAAATTTTAGTAATCAAAAAGCATGTCAAATTTTCCAACAATTTATTAAAAGTTTAACAACTTTTTTTATTTTTTTAGGGCCCTATGATATATGTTTTATTCTTTCCCCTCAAAATTTTATTTATTTATTTATTCTGTTTTCTGGATTCCATTTTAATGGTTAAATTAAATTTTAGTAATCAAAAAGCATGTCAAATTTTCCAACAATTTATTAAAAGTTTAACAAAAAAATTAAAATATTTTAGGGCCCTATGATATACATTTTATTCTTTCCCCTCAAATTATTACTTTTTTTTTTTTTTACCAAATTCCGTTTTTTTCCGTTTTAATTTTTCTGGATTCCGTTTTTTTCTGGTTTTAATTTTTTTTGACTCCATTTTAAATTTTGTTTTGATTAAATTAAATTTTAGTAATCAAAAAGCATGTCAAATTTATTAAAAGTTTAACAATTTTTTTTTATTTTTTTAGGGCCCTATGATATACGTTTTATTCTTTCCCCTCAAAATTTTATTTATTTATTTATTTATTTATTTTTTTTTTTTTTTACCAAATTCTGTTTTCTGGATTCCATTTTAATGGTTACATTAAATTTTAGTAATCAAAAAGCATGTCAAATTTTCCAACAATTTATTAAAAGTTTAACAAAAAAAAATTTAATATTTTAGGGCCCTATGATATATATTTTATTCTTTCCCCTCAAATTTTTATTTTATTTTATTTTTTTACCAAATTCCGGTTTTTTTCCGTTTTAATTTTTCTGGATTTCGTTTTCTTCCATTTTTTTTTTTACTCCATTTTAATGGTTAAATTAAATTTTAGTAATCAAAAAGCATGTCTAATTAATTAAAAAGATGAATCTTGTCCAATTTACCAACAATTTTTTTAAAGTTTAACAAAACAAATAAAATAAATTTTTTAGGGCCCTATGATATACGTTTTATTCTTTCCCCTCAAATTTTATTTATCATCAAATTCTGTTTTCTGGATTCCATTTTAATGGTTTAATTACATTTTAGTAATCAAAAAGCATGTCAAATTTTCCAACAATTTATTAAAAGTTTAACAATTTTTTTTATTTTTTTAGGGCCCTATGATATATGTTTTATTCTTTCCCCTCAAATTTTTTTTTTTTTTTAACCAAATTCTGTTTTCTGGATTCCATTTTAATGGTTACATTAAATTTTAGTAATCAAAAAGCATGTCAAATTTTCCAACAATTTATTAAAAGTTTAACAAAAAAAATTAAATATTTTAGGGCCCTATGATATACATTTTATTCTTTCCCCTTAAAATTTTTATTTTATTTTATTTTTTTACCAAATTCCGTTTTTTTTTCCGTTTTAATTTTTCTGGATTTCGTTTTCTTCCATTTTTTTTTTTTACTCCATTTTAATGGTTAAATTAAATTTTAGTAATCAAAAAGCATGTCTAATTAATTAAAAAGATGAATCTTGTCCAATTTACCAACAATTTTTTAAAAGTTTAACAAAACAAATAAAATAAATTTTTTAGGGCCCTATGATATACGTTTTATTCTTTCCCCTCAAATTTTATTTATCATCAAATTCTGTTTTCTGGATTCCATTTTAATGGTTTAATTACATTTTATTAATCAAAAAGCAAGTCTAATTAATTGAATTATTAAAAACAACAATATTTATTAATTAAAAAAAATATATATTTTTATGAAATTATTAGTTTTTTCAGAAATTCTGTTGTGTATTTTAATTTTTCCGGCAATCAAATGAACGCATACCATTTAATTTATCTTTTAATCATGAAATTAAACTTTTTTGTCAAACAATGTGCTGCACAACAGAGCTTTACCGTTAAAATTAAAACATGGAAGAAAAACTGAGATTACTCCTTAAAAATATAGTTTTAATAATTTATTATTAAATTAATTTATCTAAATTCTACTGTACAACAGTAATATGTTTGTCAAGTTAAATCGAACTTTTATTTTGACGGTTTGCCTAGAGCTTTGAGTTTCTCTGTGTTTATGACGGTAGTTTTCTCAAACGAAGCGGTTAAATGCTGATGAAGTGACTTTCAGAGCGGCTCTGGAGATGAATTCATGCGTTCATATAGTGAGGCGACAGAGGACGAAAACACCGCGAGCGTCGCACGTGCTTCAGCGTGCGTGCGCGGCGGTGTGAGGTAAATGAACCCACGTTTCTGCATCATTCAGAGGCACACAGACATGCAGGATTCATGTCTTTCTGCGGTCTAATATTCACGGACACTAGTCTGTATGGCGATTTGATTTAAGTGTACTGACCTGATTTAAATTCATCAAAAATTTGACAAATTCCGTGACATTCCGCGTTATACACTAAATTCCGTTTTTATGACTGAATTCCGCGATTCCGTCCGCGTTTTCTGCATCGCGGAACTCATAGGGCCCTACAATACTTCCATGACGATTTTGTTGGCCATATAAAATTAAGAAACATTGCATATCTGACCTGAAGAAGGCTCGAGTGGCCCATACAGACACCTCTCGATCACTCGCTGCGGTGGAACAGGCCAAGATGAGCGCCGTGGCACACGCCTGCTCTTCCTGTGAAGAGAGGTGAATATTTATTATCAAACACAATAATGTCACGATATTAAAAGAATAAGCATGACGACACGTACCCTGTGCAGCTTAAAGAACCTCTCGATCTCCTCGCTCTCGCCTCCGGCGCTGCTCACCAGCAGGTGGCGCAACTGATCCACCGGCCTCAGCTTGTGGAAGATGTGACTCCCCTGCAGACGGTAAAGCAAACAGTAAGAAGAAGAACATGAAGGATATCACACGGATGTCATCAACGGGAAGATAAATCACCTGAGCGGACAAGAGAACAAATTTCTGGGGCGGGATGTTGTGCTGCTGAACCACTAAAGGAGAATCAGTGACCGGAATGAGGTCTTTATTCAGAGGAGTGAGGATTCTGGGAGATTTCGTCTCCTCGATTGAACACAGAGCCCACGAGTGACCGTCCACATTCACCGTCATCTGAAGGAACAAGACAAAAAACATGGGCGTCAGAGCGGCATCTTAATGCAAGATATATCGGTAACATTTTTAATGTCATCATTATCGGCCAGATAAGAAAATTTGGCTGAAATATTAAAGATGATAAATAATGGATTATTTCCTTCAGATGCAAAACTGTCTGCCATGATGACTTTGAATTACTTGAAATATCATTGAAATATGATTCAGTGCAACATGTGCAGCGAGAGTTCGTTATATCGGCTCCAAAATATTATAATGAGAACATTATAATTGTGTGTTTAGGACATGACTTTTGTTTTTGTAATCATCAGGCTCTCAAAAATTACATAAAAATTTGGATGTAGATTTATCGGCCAATATATCGGTTTTCAAATATAAATAATTATCGGTTATCAAAATTTTCATATCAGTGCATCCCTAGCTTGTACTTTTTCCTCCATAGAGTTATAACATATTGCATATATGTATTTCTATTTCTATTGTTTTTATTAGTTTGTGTTTGTTTTTATTTCATCATTTTTTAATCTGTGGTTTGTATGCAATGCCACAATTCTCAGTTGCTGTAGATATTGTAAAACTATGGTTTTCTTATAACTATATTGTTATTTGCATGGTTTTTAAATCAAATTTAAGACTTTAAGACCTGCACAAATTAAATTAATACTGTATGCAGGGTTGAGAAAGATCAAGTCAAAGCATAAAAAGACAATTTAAACAAAATTTACAGTTTAAATCATACAGATAGACAAAAACAAAAAGGTTTAAAAAATTACAAACCTAACATTTCAGTTTTTTAACTTTTTTTTTTTAAAGAAAAAGGATGTCAAAATTAAAAAGCATTATATTTATATTAATTTAAAATATTACTTAAAGGTGCACTATGTAATATTTTCTGTCCACTAGAGGTCGCTAGAGGTCTATTCAAAACAAAGGCATAGCTTGATGACGGCAAGTTTGAAACTGAGTTTAACAAGTTTAAAACTGCAATTTTCTCACGATTTACAAATATTCTAAGTACTCAAGTGAACAAAATATATAACACTGGCCTAGTGGTTTAGATATTTTACTGCAAAAATATTATATATTGCACCTTTAATATGGTTTAATATTCACATTAAGTCATATCGCGATTGCTGATTTCTGTCTTCAGAATTTAAGACCTCTTAAAGTGATAATTAAGAATTTTCTTATATCATTTAAGACTTTTTATGGCCTTAAATTTGATAAATCTGAATTTAAGACTTAAGGACTTTAGACATACTGAACGACGTGACATTTATTCACATCACATGTTAACAAAGAGGTAGGGTTATGCTCACGGGACACAGCAGTTATTCACAATCACAAAAGTTTAGTATTTGCATGCGTTTTAAGCCGTCTTTTATTCGCACACTGTTCTGACACGTGCTTTTCTGACAGCATACACCCGAAGCGCACACTAACAGCCCGTGTGAGTACTGAACTAAGTTATCTATAGTGTCTTATTGTGCTTAAACCGGTAAATATACACAAGGTTTGGCAGAAAACCAGATGCGTGACTGTATATTAGATCCGTGCATGCGGTCTTAAAGGGACAGCAGCCTAATAAACCTTGTCATTAATGTTAAACAGCAAAAGAGAGAAAATCACTTACTGCTCTTCACCCAATAACTTTAATAAGAATAAATGTATATATAATTTACACAGTAAAGTCTATGTAGTGTTTTATTTTTACATTTGTTTATTAAATTTCTTGCTTGAATGCTATTAAATACACCTACTGTGAAAAAAATAAAAGCACTGTTTATTTCATTTGTATATTTTACGTTGTATTTGTAATGTGCATCTTTGTTCTTATTTTTAATAACGAAGATAAAATAATGAAAGATTTTCATGTTCGCCCACCCTTACTTTGGCCTAAACGGTCTGTCATTCTTTTTCCATTTACATTTTGTTACCATATAAGGCTACATTTTTTAAAATAGGGAAATTAGTTTGGCTGTACTGCTCAGTCATTTGCAAAATAGTAAAATCAACCTGACCTGCGCTTCCATGAGGGGCTTTTTAAATGGAAATGAATCGTGGTTGATGCACCACAGAACATCGTTGTCTTCCGTCTCAGACGAGGCCATCAGCAAAACACCTTTACTGTACAGAGCCTTGTGTACTTTAGCTGGTTTCTGGAGTGTGGAGGACGCAGAGAATCCGGGCGGCAGACGCACATGCACCAGCGCCAGGATGCAGGGCCGGGCCGGGACGTGTTTGGCGTTGGGCGGAGCAAAAGGGATGGTGCTAAAGTAAAGACGCACACCTGCACAACACACAGAAACACAACTATATGTACACAGATCAATGCTTCATTAGTCTGCATTTATAAATGATGTGTTCATACCAGCATGAGTGACGGCCAACAGCTGACAGTCTGACGACTCGGAGCGATCGATAACTGCGATCTGAACGATGGGTTTGAACACGGAGCGATCGATCGTCCTGCAAAAATGATGCAATGACACATTAACATGATAATGATAAATGCATTATACAGGTGAATTACAATTTAACAAGAAAAACACTATTAGTAATCATATCGGTGTAAAGCAATATGATCAATTTAATTAATTTTACATTTATTAAGGATAATGATGCATTTATTATTAATAATAAAATTATATTTTATTTTAAAAATAAACTAATATTATTAATAATAATTACTAAAATAATATAATGTAGGGAGTGCACTATATATCGGTGACCATATCGTTTTTGACCAATATTAGTATTTTGCAATACATTTAAAAAAAGATAAAGATACATCTATTATTTAATGATTTATTTTAAAAATAAAATATTAATAATTAGTAAAATAATGTAATTATTATTTTTCCAATTATTTTTTAAATTTATTATTATATTATTAATATTAAAATAATGTTAATTATTATTAATTATATATAATGTTAATAATTATTTTTAACATTATTGATGATGATTAATTAATATAACATATTATAATATTATTAATATCAATAATTATAAAATAAAAAAGTACAAATATAAATTAATGAAAACAAATGAATACTTATAATACTTTCAAAAATGTATAATTTTTTTTTTACATTCAAAGATTTATTTATATAAACAACATTATAATACTACTAATAATATCAATAATTATTATTAAAAAATAAATATACAATTTTAAATTAATAAAAACAAATGAACATAATACTTATTTATATTAAATATTTTTACAAGTATTAAAAATTAATTTATATAACATTATAATACTATTAATAATATCATGATTATTATAAAATAAAATGTACAATTATAAATTAATAAAAACAAATGAATATTTATAATACTTACAAAAAATTTGATTTGATGAAAATTTACATGTATTAAAATCAATTTAAATAATACTATTAATGAAATTATTATAAAATAAAAAAATAAATGTACAATTATAAGTTAATAAAAACAAATGAATACTTTTAATACTTACAAAAATGCATATTAAAGATAATATATTGATCCTTATTTTATCATTCAAATTGGTTATCAGCTATCTATTTATCAGCCAAAATATTTCTACATGCACATCCACGCAGAAAGCGCAGGCGAAGCTCTACCTGGCGATGTTTCCAGCTGCCGAGACGATGGAGCTCTGAGACATGGCGGCGACTCGACTCATTCCCTGCCCATCAGCGCCGAGATCATACACCTGACGGACACGAGAACACATTAGGACGCCACTCAAAACCGTAAACACCACAGCATGTGATTCATTATCAGAGCACACACCTGCAGAACACCCTTCTCTGAGCGCGTGTATAAAATGTGCTGTGAATTGTCAACAGCAATTTGGACGACGGGATCTGCAACAAACGACGAGATTCAAATGAGAAACATGACACGAAAGCACAATGTTCATCTGCTGAATGACGTTCCTACCGTCCTCAGAGAAGGAGAACTGCAGCAGTGACGGGATGAGGAAGGACAGGCTGCTCTTGGAGTGGTTGATCTTCCTGCAGCGCTGACTGAACCAGCCCGCTTCAGCCTGATAGGCGATCTCGTACAGGCAGCCGTCTTTCCCCGCCATGAAGATCCGGCCCACGTCCGTGGAGGTGACGGCCAGCAGGTAGGTGTTATCCGTGGGGATGGAATAGAGAGGATCCGGCAGAAGCTGCATGGCTCCTGACATGCTGTCATTCAAACCTGCTGGAGGGTTGAGAATAAATCCTGTGTGAACACTATGGCTGTGACGATGATATAAAGTGAATCTCAATAAAGATGTTGCTTTAACATTTATGTAAATATATCCTCATATCTAGGGTGTGCGATATATACTGTCTGCAAAGAAATTATGGTTTTTGAGGAAAACATTCCAGGATTTTTCTCCATATAGTGGACTTCACTGGGGTTCAACGGGTTCAAATGTCAGTTTCAGTGCAGCTTCAAAGAGCTCTACATGATCCCAGACGAGGAATAAGAGTCTCATCTAGAGAAACCATCGGCCATTTTTTAAAAAAATAAATAAAAAATTATATACTTTTTAACCACAAATGCTTGTCTTGCACTGCTCTGTGACATAATCATGTTGGAAAGGTCATGGAAAAACCACGGTAGGATGAAAAACTCATTTTCTCCAACTTCAAAATCATCCAACATTGTTGTTTTACCTTTTTTTGTAAAGAAATTTGATTTAGTCTTTGACGTTCGCTTTGTAAACACTGGATCGGTACTTCCACCTACATCACGTGTGACCTTTCCAACATGATTACGTCATGCGTGGAGCATCACAGAGCAGTGCAAGATGAGCATTTGTGGTTAAAAAGTATAAAATTTTTAGTATTTTTAGAAAATGACTGATGGTTTCTCTAGATAAGACTCGTATTCCTCGTCTGGGATCATGTAGAGCTCTTTGAAGCTGCACTGAAACTGACATTTGGACCTTCAACCCGTTGAACCCCAGTGAAGTCCACTATATGGAGAAAAATCCTGGAATGTTTTCCTGAAAAACCTTCATTTCAAGAGAAGACATGAACATCTTGGATGACATAGGGGTGAGTAAATTATCAGTAAATAGTGTGAACTAGCCCTTTAAATAAAAGTGAAACATGTATTTGTCCTATTGTTTGTAAATTGATTTTGCTCTTATTTGCAGTAAAAAATAAAAATAATAATATTTTTATTATTATTATTTTATTATTTATATATATATATATTTATATATATATATATATATATATATATATATATATATATATATATATATATATAGAGATGCACCGAGAGAGAGAGAGAGAGAGAGAGAGAGAAAATTGAGTATATTTAGTATAATTTTTAGTATTTATTATAATTTAGTATATATATATATATATATATATATATATATATATATATATATATATATATATATATATATATATATATAAAAAGAGATGCACCGATACTAAATTTCTCTGCTGATACCGATTGCCGATTATTCAGAATGATATCGGCCGATACCAATAGTTTGGTTTTTCTTAAGGAAAAAAAATCTCTCCCAAATAATGTTGCAAATTATACAGGGAACCTCTCATTTCATACACTATAATATTAGAGGATACAATTAACCGCAGAGGTATTATATTCAGCTGCTGTTTATTTTCAGATATAATAATTACACTCGAATAAACACTGAAACGTTTGTATTAGTATCACAAAAGGTAGTTTCATAAGCACTTGTTGTCTTCATGGCAAATTTACACAAACATAATTATTAAGAGTAAATAAGCTCCTCTCTAGTGTTTTTTATATATTGATAGCCAAGGAACTGTGAACACTGGAAAACATTCCTGAGGTAAATTTGACATTGTTCACAAGCTGTTTTATTGATGTCTTTAATAAAGTGATTACATGAGACATGATACATTCCGGTAAGTTGTACTATATCTTTCAAGATGTAGTTGTCTATGTTTCTTCAGTAGAACACAAATTATGATTTTTAACTCCAACCGTTCCGTCTGTCATCAAATAATGCAAGTGAATGGGAACATAACAGTAAATAAAACTTTTAGACAAGTCCAAATTAAACCCTGAGCTCGTGACGACACATTGATGTCCTAAGACAAGAAACGATCGGTTTGTGCGAGAAACCGAACAGTATTTATATCATTTTTTTACCTCTAATACACCACTATGTCTAATATAGTGATGTCTCGCTCTCATTGAAGTATGTTCGTGAGACATCACTGCCGCTGTCAGAGCGCGATCAGACCAAATGAATCGAGTGATGAATGCAGTTGGACATAGTGGTGTATTAGAGGTAAAAAATTATATAAATACTGTTCGGTTTCTCACACAAACCGATCGTTTCGTGTCTTAAGACTCAATGTGTCGTCACGAGCCGCAGGGTTTAATTTGATTTGTCTAAGCAAGCTTTATTTACTCTTATATTCCAAGTTCCCGCTGACTTGCATTATACCACTGACAGACGGCAACGGTTGCAGTTAAAAATCATCATTTGTGTTCTACTGAGAAACAAAGTCATCACCTTGGATGCGCTGGGGGTAACGATAAACCATTTATTTTTGTGAACTTCCCTTTAATAAAGTGAACATGAGACACGATACATCCGGTAAGTGACTAATCTTTCAACATACCTTTTAATGATCATGCATGTTTTTGGAGATATAACTTGTATTGAACGCCATTTATTGTTTGAATTTCATGATAAAATGGACAGAATTTGAAAACTGAAACTTTCATTTTTATCAGAAGTAACAAAGATTTTTGTGATTATTGGATGGGAGGCGCTACAGATAATATCTGATGTAGGAAAAAAACAAAAAAAACGCAGACCTGGCTTGAACTACGGGTGATTCATAGGATCAAAAAGAGCCTGCTTTAACGTCACTATTTTTAAACTGTTAATGCATTAAAATTCAACACAAGAGTGATTTTCTTCACACACAGTATGTATAAGTTGAAGTCTGAACATGTCTCTAATTATATATATATATATATATATATATATATATATATATATATATATATACACACATATATATATTTTAAGATATGATTTTAGTGAACACACACGCAAACGCTGATCAAATCCAAACACAACACTCACCTGTCTGGACTTTTGGGAAGCTCAATCCCAGGATCACAACATCCACCGGTGTGGCCAACACTAACAGGAAGTGGATGTGAGGCTGAAAAATACCTGTAACACCAAAGATTACCCACATCAGTTCAACATTTATAATACAAACACAATCAGTGATAAAACATCAAATTATGAAAACTAAGAATCTCCACAAGGAAATCTTGCAATGCATTACAGGTAATAATCAATCCATAATATTCTTAACTACTTCTGAGGGCGAGCACTAAATCAGAAAACTAACTCACCTGGCTTCGGTTTGACCAGTCCAACTGACAGTATAGTTTCACTGAGGCCGTCAAAATACGCCACATCACTCCTGAACAACACAGAAATCTCTATGAACGTCACGTATCTGAAATATCGAACTGATATCCGATCTGTTGATACTCACCCATCCTCATAATTCCACATAAAAATGTCATTATCAATAGTAAGCCACGCCCTGGAGATTTCAGGGAAAACTCCCATCATGCAGTTGCACTGCATATCTGTTAAGTGTCAATTAAGGCATTGCAAACAACTTAATGAAACTCAATATAGTGACACATATCAGGCTTCGCAAACAAGAACAAATGTAGGGCGGGGCTTGATTTTGTCTGTGTGGAACTGATTGGATGGTTGTGGTTTGCTATTGGTGGATCTCATGTGAGTGACAGGTTGCCCCGCCCTCGTCATCAGAGAAGAGACGGAGGGGAAGATGAGGAACATGAATTCAAAACAATGATAAATACTGCAATATTCCATAAATTGATGATTTCAGGGTGACTTTAATTGACACTTTGTTTGCAGAGATTATTGTAAAACTAAGCGCTTGGATGGTAGGATACGACCGAACTGCTCCACCAGCTCTGGGGGCAAAGGAACCCTGCGGATGGTGCTGAGCTCGGGAAGACTCGGAACGCTGATCAGACCCGGTCCCTGCAGAGGATAATCCATGTCCGACATTCCTGAGAGCGACGGCATATCTGCCAAACACCAGACACAAGAGTCTTAACAGGCATTGTGTTAAAGGGTTAGTTCACCCAAAAATGAAAATAACATCATTAATTACTCACCTTCATTCATCTTCAGAACACAAATTAAGACATTTTTGATGAAATCCGATGGCTCAGTGAGGTCTGAGCAATGACATTTCCTCTCTCAAGATCCATTAATGTACTAAAAACATATTTAAATCAGGTCATGTGAGTACAGTGGTTCAATATTAATATTATAAAGCCACAAGAATATTTTTGGTGCGCCAAAAAAACAAAATAACGACTTATATAGTGATGGCCGATTTCAAATCACTGCTTCAGGAAGCTTCGGAGCGTTATGAATCTTTTGTGTCGAATCATGATTCGGATCGCGTGTCAAACCGCCAAACTGCTGAAATCACGTGACTTTGGTGCTCCGAACCGCTGATTTGATTCATAATGCTCCGAAGCTTCCTGAAGCAGTGTTTTGAAATCGGCCATCACTAAATAAGTCATTATTTTGTTTTTTTGGTGCTTTATAATATTAATATTGAACCACTGTACTCACATGAACTGATTTAAATATGTTTTTAGTACATTAATGGATCTTGAGAGAGGAAATGTCATTGCTCAGGCCTCACTGAGCCATCGGATTTCATCAAAAATATCTTAATGTGTGTTCTGAAGATGAACGAAGGTCTTACGGGTGTGGAACGACATGAGGGTGAGAAATAAATGACATTATTTTCATTTTTGGGTGAACTAACCCTTTAACAAGAGGCAGTTTAACAGGAAGAACATCGACTCTTACTATGTGACGGGACATTGAGGAGCTCGGACAGGTCTGGGAAACAACGGTCCTCCTGCAGATGCCTGTCAATCAAGCGGCCGGAGTTTTCCAAAGCCTCCTGAAGAACTGCAGCTGGACTACTGGAGCCCAGACTGGACGGCATGATCACTGGAGACTACACAAACCACCTGAGATGGAAGAACAATGAAATTAGTATTACAATACATACATATTACCATGTATGTATATATATATATATATATATATATATATATATATATATATATATATATATATGGGAAAAAATATTCTTTCAAGTAAGATTTGTATTCATTGAACCCATAATGAAGATTATATGTTAATATGTGAAGCTGCTTCTGTTATATAACCTAGAAAATATAAAATGTTTAAGTAAATAATAACTAAAGTGAGTCGTGTGTTTGACATCATCACGAAATCATTTCTTTATATAGTATGCGACTGTAATAACAGCCATATCCAAACATAATACACAAACAATGTGCTTTAATTTACCCGATTTGGAAATAAACATGTTTGATTAACTGAAGTTTAACAACACAACATGTTGAGTAGCTTTAGCCGTGCTGCTAACTCAAAATACAGACATTCTCTAAACAGCGTCACTTGAGCTCTGATTAAACACAAACTAAAATAAACTCACCTCTTTGATTGAAAAATTATATTCATAAAATATCAGCTGAAAGTGAAAGAAGAAAGTGAGTTTGTGGACTTCAGTGACTCCCGCCAAGCGCGTGCGACTGCGGCAGTGAGTGAAGCGCGCCGAAACCACACAAACACACACTGACGCATTTCAAAATAAAAGTCAGCGGTTTCTCCTGAAAAATTAATATTTATTATTGAGATAAGATTGTTCAATAATTTAAGTTGGTCTATTTTCTCTTAAAAAGGGCAGAAAGCGTGTTCATTTACTCATTTAAAGTCTATATATTTTTTTGAAGATAAATAAGCTTGCAGATACATTAAAAATGTATTTTGACATATTAATTTATTTATATATATAATATAGTAATCTAAATAATTATATTCCATTAAAAATAAAACATTTAGTTACTATATAAATAAAGATGTAATTCATTAATTATTTAATAATTATAATATAATGTAATATAAGTACTATATAATATAAAAGTACAATTTTGTCACTATATAAATAAAACTTTAATAAATAAAAGTTATAAAATAATATAATCATGATATAATATATAAAACTTAAATGTAAATAAAGCCACACACACATACGCAACACTTTTACATTTCAAAATAAAAGTCAGCGGTTTCTCCTGAAAAATGAATAATTATTAGGCTATTTTATTGACAAGACGTTAATTATTGTTCAGTTATTTAAGTTTTGGTCCATTTGTATCTTAAAAAGGGCAATGTTCATTTACACATATAAAGATTGATTAAATATTTTTGAAGATAAATAACCTTTCAACATATCAGACAGGTGGATGTTATATATATTATAAAATATAATTTATTGTAAAATAATATAATAAATAATAATATAGCATATTAAAATAAAACCTTGAGATACAATTAGTAAATCATAAAATAATATAATAAATATTGTGTAATATAATATAAATCAAATATAAATAATTATATTCCATTTAAAAATAAAACATTGAGTCAATATATAAATAAAGCTGTAATTAATTATTTAATAAGTATAATGTAATGTAATAATATTATAAATGTATCATATAAAAATAAAACCTTATTTAATAAAAGTTATAAAATATAATAATAATAATAATAATATAGCATATAAAAATAAAACCTTGAGATACAACATAAATAAAACCATAATTAATGAATCAATCATAAAATATTATAAATATAGTATATAATAAAAATATAACAATATAAATAATTACATTCCATTTAAAACATTGAGTTACTATATAAATAAAGCTGTAATGAATTATTTAATAATTATAATATAATCTAATATAAGAATATAATTTATACTATATCATATAAAAATACAATTTTGTCACTATATAAACAAAATCTTAATTAATAAAAGTAAAAAAAATAATATAATCATGATATAAATAAACCTTACATTAGCCACACACACGCAAAACTTTTACATTTCAAAATAAAAGTCAGCGGTTTCTCCTGAAAAATTAAATATGATTGGGATAATTATTATTTTATTGACAAGATGTTAATTATTGTTCAATTATTTAAGTTTTGGTCCATTTTTATCTAAAAATATATTTTTTTTTATTGTGACAAATATAATTTATTGTAAAATAATATAGCATATAAAAACAAAACCTTGAGATACAATTAGTAAATCATAAAATATGTGTAATAGGCTAAATATAAATAATTATATCCCATTTAAAAATAAAACATTGAGTCACTAAATAAATAAAGCTGTAATTAATTATTTAATAATTATAATATAATGTAATATAATAATATAAATAATACTTTGTCACTATATAAATAAAACCCTATTTAAAAAAAGTTATAAAATAATATAATAATAATAATATAGCGTATAAAAATAAACCATAATTAATTAATACATTATAAAATAATATGTAATATAATATATACAAATATAGAAATATAAATAATTATATTCCATTTAAAAATAAAACATCGAGCCACTATATCAATAAAACTGTAATTAATTATTTAATAATTATAATGTAATAATATATCAAAATAAAACTTTGTCACTATAATATCGAGATCGTATGTTTCGTATGTTCACACATGTGTGATTAGCGTGTATCTCATGCTGATCCGTCAAAGGGGGCGTGGCCACGCCGTTTCTCAGCTCGCTGATTGGCTCTCATCTGACCAATCGCAGCAGGCTGTACCGACAGCCCTCATAAACATCATCCTAATGTACTAGAGATCAGAGCCTCTCTGAACCACAGCTTCCCCGCAGAGATCGGATCGACACAGCTGATATCAGTCTGATGATAATCGGCGCGATATCGGTCATTATTGCGGCTCTGATGTGAGTCGCCACACCCTGCGCGCGCAGCTCTGACTCACGAGGACACCCTGTCATCCTGCGCACATTCACTCAGCATCAGCATCAGCAGCATCAGCTCACAGCAGCCATGGGAGGTGAGGCTTTCTTCTCCATCTGTGGAAATACAGCCGATATCGAGCTGATGTCTGATGATGTCTGATGAGAATCTGTGTGTTTGTTTGCAGAATCAGAGACGCGTCAGAGGCTGCTGCGCAACGTCAAGAAGGAGGTGGGAGATTTTCTGTTGTTTATCAGATGTGTGCTCCGGATCAGGGGTTTAATCCCAAATATAATCGTGCATCCTAACGTTTCAAAGGCAGCTGGATAAATATATAGCCAATTAATACTGTGAAAAATTAATATTAGGCTATAAATGTGTAAAATATGTAGTTTCTATTACATGACATCAGTAGGCTACGTTTTTTCTACTCACTGTTCATTAGATGTGTTTTATTAATTTATTTATCAGATTTGAATAAAATGCATTAATTCATTATTTATTTAAATCAAATTTTATCCATTTATTAATTTGTTTAGTTACTTGGTTTAGTCTTATTTTTATTTATTTATTATAATCATTTTTATTTATTTTACTTATTTAGTATAATCTTATTTTTATTTATTTATTTTTACATTGCTTTTGATATTTTTTTTAAAAACGTTTTAATTTATTTATTTTAATCATTTTATTTATTTATTTTAATCATTTTTATTTATTCATTTTTATTTGAAAAGAATTGTATTTATTTATTTTTTAAATATTATTTATTTAGTATAATCCTATTTTTATTTATTCATTTTTACATTGCTTTTAATATTTTTTAATTAAAAAAGTTTTATTTATTTTAATCTTTTTATGTATTTATTTTAATCAATTTATTATTTATTTTTTATTTGAAAATAATTGTACTTATTTATTTAAAAAATACATTTATTTATTTATTTAGTATAATCCTATTTTTATTTATTTTTACAGTTTTGCACTGCTTTTCTTATTTTTTAATTTAAATCAAATTTTAATTAATTTATTTTAATAAATGTATTTATTTATTTAGTTAGTGTAATCCTATTTTTATTTATTTATTTTAACAATTTTACACTGCTTTTCTTATTTTTATTTAAATCAAATTTACTTATTTTAATTCTTTTTATTTCTTTTAATTAAATGTTTTATTTATTTATTATTTAAATAGAATTTTATTTATTTAAATCAAATTTATTTTAATCATTTTTATTTATTAATTTTAATCAAATGTTCATTTACTTTTATTTATAAAAAATTTTATTTATTTATTTTAATCAATTAATTTTAATATAATGTATTAAATGCAATACATAATTATTAATTTAAATATTATTTTAATTAATTTTGTACATTTATCAAATTAATTTAGTAAGTTAAATCTTATTTTTTTATATTTATTATATATATTTTTAAACTGCTTTGTTACTAAACTTGTCCATGGACCCCTGTGGCCCCCTCGGGTCCCCGGACCCCACTTTAAAAACCCTTGGTCTAGATGATCAGCACAGGCTGTCAGTCACTCAATCTGATGGTAATGTCTGTGATTGCAGGTAACAGCACTGACACTCACCTGTCTGATCACGATAATGCAGCGTTTATCACAATCTGCTCATTCAGATGTGTACTGTGTATTTATTTGTAAAAAGAGCATCTAAACAAGGTCATTCTGGTTTGTCCTCACATATCATCAGCCATTTGCTTTATCTGAGGAGTCCAAAATGATGAAGTTGTGCAATATTAATTGTCTTCTTTTTATAAGAAGTACTGTGATTGTATCAGATAATGGCGCGGTATTAACATGGCACATGTCCAAAAAACGTGCGTTACAGATGCCATGTCACGTGCTTGTTTGTGCAGTATTTGTTACAGTACTGAGCAACAATTTATTCATTTTACTCAATTATATTCACATTTACAGTGCGTATTAAGAGCCTAACTCTGCTGTGTTCAATAGAAACACAATTATTGTCCTTTACAATAAATCACTGTGATGGTACCATGGTACATTGATAGTATCACACAAATCAGCTTCCAGTATTCCAATACGTTAATTTTAAAGAGGTCCTTGATTATGATTTCACTTTTAACTTTAGTTAGTGTGTAATGTTGCTGTTTGAGCATAAACAACATCTGCATAAACAACAGCTGATAACGAGCTTCTTCCCAGGATAGTGACATCACTAACCCTAAAATTTACATAAACCCCGCCCCCGAGAATACACAACAAAGGGGGCGGGGCCATGTTGGGCTGCTTTAGAGAAGAGGAAGAGTTGTAGTAGAGTGTTGTTGTCATGCCGTCATTTTACGCCGGACTGCTTCACAAACGAGGGTCAATTCAACACAAATGATGAACATGACGGCACATGCTAGTGGATGAGTTGAATCAACTCCACAGCAACTACATCAATTTATCCACTAACCATTCAGAAACGTCTAAAAGTTGTAACTTCTTCCTGAGTCTCTCCATCAGTGTCGACTCCGGTTTGAACAATGTAAGACTGAACACTGTTACTGACAATCCTCATTTTGGCTGCGTGAGATTCTCCAGCTTTGTTGTTGTTGAGCTGTTAAAGCTCCGCCCTCTTCTGGAAAGGGGGCGGGAGCAACAGCTCATTTGCATTTAAAGGGACACACACAAAAACGGCCTGTTGCCCAAATAGGGACAAATTTGACAATTTGTTTTCAACATTTGTTGTACGATAATGGTATCAGATCATAATACTGTAAATCTTTGATATATATACATGTGCAAAAAATGCATGATTTTAGAAAACTATATTGGTAGTGCCATTGCACTTTTTATGGAATAATTATGTTTCTTTTTTTTTTGCTCCAACATCTGGTTGAATTAAAGCATGTACTTTCTGCAACACAAGCGCCACTTAATTGAAATAGTGAAACACTTTTTGGGGAATCAATTAACTAATCATTTAGTGCTAGTAAGAGCTGAAAAAGGAGCAGAAATATTATTTTAATTATAATTACATTTTGGTAGAGCATTGCCAATGTCATGCGTTCGATTCCCAGGGAGTGTATATATAACAGGTTCTACTGACCCGCTCCGAGTGGGATTTGAACCGTGGTCTCCGGCGTGGGAGGCAGGTGCTCTAACAAGGAGGCTAAAGACTGCTGTCTCACTCCCATCCGGGTCACGGCACCAAATGTAACAGGTTCTACTGACCCACTCCGAGTGGGATTCGATCCGTGGTCTCTGGCGTAGGAGTCGGACGCTCTAACAAGGAGGCTAAAGACCGCTGTCTCACTCCCATCCGGGTCACGGCACCAAATGTAACAGGTTCTACTGACCCGCTCCGAGTGGGATTTGAACCGTGGTCTCCGGCGTGGGAGGCAGGTGCTCTAACAAGGAGGCTAAAGACCGCTGTCTCACTCCCATCCGGGTCACGGCACCAAATGCAACCAATTCTACTGACCCGCTCCGAGCGGGATTCGAACCGTGGTCTCCGGCGTGGGAGTCGGACGCTCAAAAAAGGAGGCTAAAGACTGCTGTCTTACTCCCATCCGGGTCACGGCACCAAATGTAACTGGTTCTACTGACCCGCTCCGAGTGGGATTCAAACCGAGGTCTCCGGCGTGGGAGTCGGCCGCTCAAAAAAGGAGGCTAAAGACTGCTGTCTCACTCCCATCCGGGTCACGGCACCAAATGTAACCGGTTCTACTGACCCACTCTGAGCAGGATTCGATCTGTGGTCTCTGGCGTAGGAGTCGGCCACTCTAACAAGGAGGCTAAAGACCGCTGTCTCACTTCCATCCGGGTCACGGCACCAAATGTAACAGGTTCTACTGACCCGCTCCGAGCAGGATTCGAACTGTGGTCTCTGGCATGGGAGTCGGATGCTCAAAAAAGGAGGCTAAAGACTGCTGTCTCACTCCCATCCGGGTCACGGCACCAAATGCAACCGGTTCTACTGATCCGCTCCGAGCAGGATTCGAACCATGGTCTCCAGCGTGGGAGTCGGACGTTCAAAAAAGGAGGCTAAAGACCGCTGTCTTACTCCCATCCGGGTCACGGCACCAAATGCAACCGGTTCTACTGACCCGCTCCGAGCAGGATTCGATCCGTGGTCTCCGGCATGGGAGTCGGATGCTCAAAAAAGGAGGCTAAAGACTGCTGTCTCACTCCCATCCAGGTCATGGCACCAAATGCAACCGGTTCTACTGACCCACTCCGAGTGGGATTCGAACCGTGGTCTCCGGCATGGGAGTCGGCTGCTCAAAAAAGAGGCTAAAGACCGCTGTCTCACTCCCATCTGGGTCATGGCACCAAATGCAACCGGTTCTACTGACCCACTCCGAGTGGGATTCGAACCGTGGTCTCCGGCATGGGAGTCGGATGCTCAAAAAAAGAGGCTAAAGACCGCTGTCTCACTCCTATCCGGGTCACGGCACCAAATGCAACCGGTTCTACTGACCCGCTCCGAGCGGGATTCGAACCGTGGTCTCTGGTGTGGGAGTCGGACGCTCAAAAAAGGAGGCTAAAGACCGCTGTCTCACTCCCATCCGGGTCACGGCACCAAATGTAACCGGTTCTACTGACCCACTCCGAGCAGGATTCGATCCGTGGTCTCTGGCATGGGAGTCGGATGCTCAAAAAAGGAGGCTAAAGACCGCTGTCTCACTCCCATCCGGGTCACGGCACCAAATGCAACTGGTTCTACTGACCTGCTCTGAGCAGGATTCGAACCGTGGTCTCCGGCGTGGGAGTCGGACGCTCAAAAAAGGAGGCTAAAGACCGCTGTCTCACTCCCATCCGGGTCACGGCACCAAATGTAACCGGTTCTACTGACCCACTCCGAGCAGGATTCGAACTGTGGTCTCTGGCATGGGAGTCGGATGCTCAAAAAAGGAGGCTAAAGACCGCTGTCTCACTCCCATCCGGGTCACGGCACCAAATGTAACCGGTTCTACTGACCCACTCCGAGCGGGATTCGAACCGTGGTCTCCGGCGTGGGAGTCAGATGCTCAAAAAAGGAGGCTAAAGACTGCTGTCTCACTCTCATCCGGGTCACGGCACCAAATGCAACCATTTCTACTGACCCGCTCCGAGCAGGATTCGAACCATGGTCTCCGGTGTGGGAGTCGGACGCTCAAAAAAAGGAGGCTAAAGACTGCTGTCTTACTCCCATCCGGGTCACGGCACCAAATGTAACCGGTTCTACTGACCCACTCCGAGCGGGATTCGAACCGTGGTCTCCGGCGTGGGAGTCGGATGCTCAAAAAAGGAGGCTAAAGACCGCTGTCTCACTCCCATCCGGGTCATGGCACCAAATGCAACCGGTTCTACTGACCCGCTCCGAGCAGGATTCGAACCGTGGTGCTCTAAAAAGGAGGCTAAAGACCTCTCCCTCTAGTGTCATTTCCTAGAGCGCCTCTTGAGATCAGGGGAGTGAGGTTTACATGCACAGCTCTTACTGGCCTACGGCAGTTACACATGAACTAATCAAATTCATACCTTAAATGCAATAAAAGCTGCTTTGGATAAAAGTGTCTGCCAAATGCATAAATGTAATGAAATTATTGGTGCATTTAATTTAGAAGTGATCATCCCTGTGCCATATTGTAGGGCTTAAAAATCATGATTTGAATGACCCGGTCATGTTTGTTCACCCTATGAAGCAGTTTTGAGTGCACAATATGAATATAATTTCAAAATCAGAATCATGAGGCATCAGAAAATGCACACACACACACACACACACACACACACACTCCCTTCTGTTTCTCCCAATGCGGCGTCACATATGTCCATCTGCACACACTATCCAGTCATTATGATGGAGCGCAAGTCAGAAACAGCCTATGAGTAAGAGAGCATGTTTTATTCACCATCCTTCACGACTCATTATGAACCGCAGGACATGCTCCGCAAGTCTCCTCACCGCCGTTACCCATGATTCTCAGTGTTTGAACATCACAATGATGCTTTTGAGGTTCTCAAATGTTGGTTTGGACTTTCAGGTCAAACAGATCATGGAGGAGTCCGTGACGCGCAAGTTTGTACATGAAGACAGCAGTCACATATTTTCTTTCTGCGGTAAGATGATCTTCACTTTCAAAACCCCCTGCAATATCAATGATTGAATATCAAAGTAAAAAATATCAATATTGTGCATGTGCCTACAAGTAAATTCCATCAATTTAAACCTATTATGCTTTTTTCCATGTTCATCTTTCTTTAGTGTGTAATGTTGCTGTTTGTGCATGAAAAAGAAATTGTTGTAAGAATGTTTGTTCTGGGAATGTTTTCAGCAGCAAGTTTTATTTTTGTTTCCAGAATATTCTCCCAAAAGGTAGGAAAAGCATTCTAAAAATGTTTAGTGATAACATTGATAGAACATTATCCACTAACATTCTTATAAAGTTTCTCATTGGGACTGGATGTGGACTCCAACGTCGCTCTCACATCAAATTTTGGTTGAAAATGAAAATCAGGTTGACGTCTAAACCCAATATTTGTTTGACGTCAAGCTCCAATCTCATAAAACAGCATTACCAGCTTGATTGATCTTATTTCTGTCATATGTGTATGAAGGTTTTTATTGAGATAAAAAGAGGTTTAGATGTTGATGTCTGTTTGAAAGTAATAGTTTTGTTCAATGTCACCATTATGGTGATCAGTGTTTGCTTTATTGGGCAGTTTCACTCTTAACTTTTTAATGTTAGTTTTTCTTTGGCTGCTGTAACTGTTTATTATGATAAGTACAGCAAAAGAAAATGTGGTCAGATGATGTCAGCTATTTGTTAAAGATAAAGATATTAATGCTGTAGAAACACATTAATACAACCAAAAATGTAAAACTAATAACAGAGATTAGACTCTGGATGAGATCAGTTGATCAGACCACAACATTATGATTATATCGTCAACAAGTAACCAGCATCATCTGATCATATTTTCTCTTGCTGTTCTTTCCATAACAAACACAGTTACAGCGGTTTACTAAAGCAAACACTGATCACCATAATGGCGAAACCTAATTATTAATCTCAATAAAACATCAATCTAAACCTCTGTTAAAGGGTTAGTTCACCCAAAAATGTTTAATTTCACCCTCATGTTTCACACGTAAGACCTGATCTTCAGAACAAAATTAAGATATTTTTGTTGAAATCTTACAGGTTTCCTCTCTCAAGTGTACTAAAAACATATTTACGAACGGCATGAGGGTGAGTAATAAATGACATTTCATCAAAAAATTTTTTGAATTTACAGGTGTGGAACATTTATGGGTGAACTAACCCTTTAATTCTAAATAAAGCTGGTAATGTCGTTTTGAGTTTTTTAATGACATTTGAACTTGACGTTAGGTTTTCACTTTCAAACAAAATTTGATGTCTGAGCAACATTTGAGTTCACATCCAATGCCCAATCAGAAGAATGTTAGGGAATAATGTTCTAACAATGTTATCACTAAACTTTTTTAGAATGTTTTTCCTACCTTTTAGGAGAATTCTCTGGGAACAAAAATAAAACTTGCCACTGAAAACATTCCATTTCTTCTCTATATCAGTGTCAACATTTCTGAACTCCCTGAAATGCCTCCATCTTCACAATATTCCTCATTTAAATAATTCATATGCAGAATAAAGGGGCGGGGCCTGGTTGAGTTAGTTAGTAGTGTGTTGAAACTGGCAGTTATGGTAAGGGGCGGGACATTTCCCAAACACCAATCACAACACACTGCTCCAACCGACCAATCAGAGCACACTGTGCTTTTCAGAAGGAGGGGCTTCATAGAGACAGGAACTAAACAGAGCGTTACTGACAGACTGGGAAGAGAGGAGCTGCAACAATGGAGAATAATGAACATTCAAGCATAAAAACATGTTCTAGAAGAGCCCAAAAACAACATCAAGACTTTGTAAAAAGGCATAATAGGTCCATTCTAACATGCATGCATGAGATAAACACATTTTCCTTTTTAAATGCAGATTTTAGTACCTTGAAGGTCAGTGTGAAGTTGTGTCTGGTGTGTCAGTGTCAGTATGGTGAGTGGGCTGCTGAAAGGACACTAATTAGTCCGAGTGGCGTTCACTAGTATGACTGATGGCTCACATCATATCCGCTGTCAAACCACCTCCACCTAACAATCTGTTTGTGACGGTGTCGGATTACTTCATTCTGTAAATCCAGCAGCTGTGAATATGAGTCTCAAATAAACAGCTTGAATATTAATGTATTTCGGGTGGATTGTGGTTTCTGCAGGCGTGGTGGAAGCGTGTGTCCTGCATGGGCTGAAACGACGCGCCGCTGGCTTCCTGCGCAGTAATAAGCTGGCGGCACTTTTTATGAAGGTGGGGAAGATGTTTCCACCAGCTGAGGAACTGTGCCGGAAGGTCCAGGAACTGGAGCAAATCATCGAGAACAAGTGAGAAAATATCCAAATTTTGTGCACTGTTGAATCATGTATATGAGTATTAAGAAAATAAATAGGGTAAATATGGTTGATTTTCATTCGCTTTTCACAACACAAGGCAAAACCAGAGCCAGATGAGTCAAGACAGCGTCCGAAAGCAGCCCAGGCCGCCCAACCTGTCCCCTCTGGCCATCAAACACCTCTGGATTCGCACAGCGCTTACTGAGAAGATGCTGGACAAAATCGTCCTTTACTTGGTGGAGAACAGCAGGTGAAGAATTCATTAATGACAGAGATTGATTCTGACAAGATACAGACTGTATTAGCACACTGCTTAGAGCGTACTGTGCAGTGTATATTTATGCTGCCTACTTAAAGGGTTAGTTCATCCAAAAATAAAAAAATAAAGTCATTAATTACTCACCCTCACACCCATAAGACCTTCGTTCATCTTCAGAACACAAATTAAGATATTTTTGATGAAATCCGATGGCTCTGTGAGGCCTGAGCAATGACATTTCCTCTCTCAAGATCCATTAATGTACTAAAAACATATTTAAATCAGGTCATGTGAGTACAGTGGTTCAATATTAATATTATAAAGCCACGAGAATATTTTTGGTGCGCCAAAAAAACAAAATAACGACTTATATAGTGATGGCCGATTTCAAATCACTGCTTCAGGAAGCTTCGGAGCGTTATGAATTTTTTGTGTCGAATCATGATTCGGATCGCGTGTCAAACCGCCAAACTGCTGAAATCACGTGACTTTGGCGCTCCGAACGACACAAAAATTTCATAACGCTCCGAAGCTTCATGAAGCAGTGTTTTGAAATCGGCCATCACTAAATAAGTCGATATTTTGGGTTTTTTTGGCGCTTTATAATATTAATATTGAACCACTGTACTCACAAGAACTGATTTATATATGTTTTTAGTACATTAATGGATCTTGAGAGAGGAAATGTCATTGCTCAGGCCTCACTGAGCCATCGGATTTCATCAAAAATATCTTAATTTGTGTTCTGAAGATGAAGGTCTTACTGGTGTGGAACGACATGAGGGTGAGTAATTAATGACATTATTTTCATTTTTGGGTGAACTAACCCTTTAAACAGTATGAAATAGAATATAATAAATGGTTCAGCAGCTACGTTGCATGTTTAATTCAGATCGGGGTGTTTTTATTTGTATTTCAGCAAGTTTTATGAAAGAGAAGCTCTCCTGAGAGATCCAGTTGACGGCCCAATCCTTGCATCTTTGCTTGGTATCAGCTTAAATATATTCTAGAATTTGTATATTTGATGTTTTTAAAATATAATAAAAATATACTAAAATATATATTTAATTGTGTAATTGTGATATTATGATGCATTTCGGTGGTGTTTTTCCATACTCTGTACACTCTTTCAGTCGGTCCGTGTGCTTTGGAGTACACAAAAGCGAAGACGGCCAATCATTTCTGGACGGACCCGTCAGCTGATGAATTGGTGCAGAGACACCGCATTCACAGCGGCCACTGCCGCCAAGATTCCCCCACCAAACGCCCGGCTCTAGTAAGACATTCAGCATTTAATGCTTTGGATTCGGTCCATAAGATCATGCAGTGCTCATTTCTCAAGTCAAAAATGCAACTTAAAGAAAAATCTGTCTGTCTTGTTTGGTCTGGTTTCACAAAATCACAAATGCAATGAAATCTCAATCTGTTGCTTTTTAGATTCAGAAGAGGCAGTCGAGCGGCAGTATGGATGACAGACCTTCTTTCTGGGCTCGGGATTACGTTGAATCCCTTCATCAAAACTCCAGAGCCACGTTGCTCTTTGGGAAGAACAATGTCCTCGTGCAGCCGGTACGTCAGCTGTGAAATGTTACTTATGACGATACTGTAGCGATATGGAGTTTTAATTAAAGCATGGCAATAAATCGTCTCTTTTAGAGAGACGACATGGAAGCTATCCCAGGATACCTCTCTCTTCACCAGACGGCGGATCTTATGACACTAAAATGGACACCGAACCAGCTGATGAATGGAAACATAGGGGAGTTAGATTATGAGAAAAGGTCTGTTATGATGGTGACGTTGCAATGCAAGCATTATAGAGCATAAAACACTCTCATGTAATGTCTGTTTCATTCATAATGGAAGCTGGAGGGCGCCCTCTTGCAGAAAGACAACAAGTGAGACTCATAGAAGTCATAAAACGTTCCAGGAAATCCCTTATATGGACAAATGCATCTTTATTATGCAGTGCTAATCGACATAGCCTTTATAGAATACTATAAAACAGTAAATTGTATACTGGTGACGTTGACTGTGTCAACACTGGTGTCTCTTTATTGTCTTCATAGTGTGTACTGGGATTTTGCGATGACCATTCGTCTAGAGGAGATTGTCTATTTGCACTGTCATCAGCAAGGTGAATATATGCATCTTTAACACTTTAATCAGTATATTGAGAACATTTATAGACAACATCTATAAGAAAATCAAAAAAAAAAATGCAAAAAGGGCCCAAACTATTAAAGGTTTGTCCGAATCTGCTTGTGTTCAGTGGACAGTGGTGGTACTGTGGTTTTGGTCAGCCAAGACGGCATCCAAAGACCTCCGTTTCGATTTCCAAAAGGAGGCCATCTGCTCCAGTTCCTCACGTGTCTGGAAACGGGCCTCCTTCCTCACGGCCAGTTAGATCCTCCTCTGTGGTCCCAAAGAGGAAAGGTTCGCCGAACACTCATTCTTCAGTAATTTGAATAAGAAACGTTTTGTTTTGCAGACCTTTTTGTGTTCTTTCCCCAGGGAAAAGTCTTCCCAAAACTGCGTAAAAGGAGTCCACATGGATCCTGTGAGTCATTCTCGGACAAAGATGAAGACGAGGCCACGGATTACGTGTTTCGGATTATATATCCAGGCAGTCATGAGTTTGGTATGTTAATGTCATGTTGATGTTGGTGTTTCATTCACAAGCAAGATTATAGTGAATGGAAACAGAAACAAATTTAAACAATGAGCAATATCACACGATTAGGCCGTAGGTAATATACAGCCATATCGCACGGCTACGAGTGTGATATTGCATTTATACAACAGTTTGATGGCACAAGTGAGTAAATAAATAAGAAACAACAACGGTGTGTCTTTAAAACCCTCTTTTGTGCAGAACTACTTCCTTCCGCCACGAGTGTATTACCTGCATCTGATATAGCATTCATTCTTCAGGTCGATGTCCATAATATTATATCCATTATAAGAAAATATGTCCGCAGAGGTAATATCTTTGTCCTTTTAAATGTTCAGAGGATTTCCCACATCGCTAAAACAACTTCCTTTTTCTGACTCACTCATAAAGACATTTAATGGTATATTAATGTAACTTTCATTGAAATCACAATCACTAACGGACCCTTTCTCAATATCAAATACGGCATATTATGTATAAAAAATAATCTTTATTAAACAAAATTTTAATTTACAACAATAACCATTAGACAATAGGAAATAAACATAAGCAAACAATTCAGTCAAACGTACAAAAGCAGCGCTCTAGTACAGGATTCATTTAAATATAAAGTTATGAAACTTAATTTTTCCTTTAACTCAAATCGATTTGCATCTGGAACAAGTAATAGATTAATAAGACCAAAGTTTGATATACCCGAATATGATAATAGGTACTCTACTAATACAACCGAAAATCAAAATTCAACTGAGCTGAACAAAGGTGCAACACTCACTCTTAAGAGCTCAAACTTTATTACTTAAAAAACATGATGTTTCGGCCTTCAAGGCCTTCATTAGATAACAAGAGTAGCAATCTCACACAGCTATGTTCACTCTGATAATCACCTACAGGTGTGCAACTCCACTAATTGAGAGGTAGTTTCCTAATAAGATTAGGGGAGAAAAAGGCAAGGAAGCAGTTAAATGAATCAAACTTTAAAGAAAGCATAGAAACTCAATGAAACAAGCTATAAATTAGTGTGATATACCCCAAATGAATTATATCTCATGTTTAACCACTATCTACATAAGAGCCAGCGGCAAATTCCCGAAGGACTGGCTGATATGAAGCTGTTCTCGGCGGGTACTCGAGCATTGAATGGCCGCTGATGACCTGGAGCTTGCATCTCTGAAAGCGTCTAAACAAAATAGGCCACAAATTTAAGGTCTAAATAAGTACATTCTCTCCTAAAAACTCTTTAAACTACATTTCATGCCACAACAACAGTAGTATTTATAAAAAGATGGTGGATTTGCTCGACCGCCATTACAGTCGCCACAAGCGGAGTGATACAAACGGTGAAACGTTTGAGTGATTCGAGAACTAGAAAGAACTGTTGTATAAATTTTATCTTATATTTTTTCCATATGGGTTTACATCTGACTAATGTCTGAAGCAGGAAATCATAAATATGATGCTAATTGATATTCTCAATATTAAAGTGGCACCAGAACTGATCGACCAGAGTGTGAATTTGTGGCAGCCCACACCCAGGAAGTCGTCTTGTTCTTCCTGTTCTCAGAATGGCTCGTCGGATGGACTACCCAACGGATGCAACCATGACAGGCTAGTCTGGATTTGTGATGTTTGCAATATGAATTAAGCTGCTATATGGTTTTAGCCTGACTGCAGATGTCTGTGTGAAACAGGGCGCCGCTGAAGTTACTCTGTGAGACCATGAAGCACCAGATCATTTCCCGGGCTTTCTACGGCTGTATGTGTCACATGAGATTTATGGTTTTGTAATGCTCTTTCTCATGCACTTTCTCATGACCTGTCGTGTCCCTTCAAGGGTTGGCGTACTGCCGTCACCTGTCCACCGTCCGCACGCACCTGTCGGCTCTGGTGAACGCCACTATTGTTGAACCCGACATCCCTTATGATGCCAGAGGCGGTCTGTCTGCAGAAGTGTGGAAGATGTTCCTACAGGACAGCACTGTATGTGACCTTCACTATTTAGTGTACTTACTCCACAGCCTCATGAATAATCAGATGATATCTTCTGTACATCAGGACCGACTTTCTTCTGCTGAACACAAAATAATTTTTGGAAGAATATGGGTAACCAAACAGTTGATGGCCCCCATTGACTTCCAGTGTATCTTTTTTTCCCTACTATGGAAGTCAATGGCTATGGTTGTCACGGTTAGGTTGTAGGAAGAACAGGAGGATGAAGATCAGGTTCAAAAAGGCTTTAGTAATCCATACGAGCAAACAATCCAAAAGGCAGGCGAACAAACACAACTTAACATTAATGTTGATTAAACCAATGAGTACTGGAAACACAGCAACTTAAATAGTAAGGCAAACAAGGTGATTAATCACGAACAGCTGAACAGAATGTCTAATCATGATCTATAACCATAGTAACTAAAGAATTATGGGAAACTAGAACAAAAGAAACATGTGACTGATAATAAACAAACTAAAAGTCCGTGAAAATAAATGTAACAGAACATAAACGGGACAGTACGCCCCCTCCTAGAAGGCGCGACCTCGCTCTGTAACAGAAAAGATGAAGGAGGGAAGGTGGGGGCTTTGGAGGTGGACGAGGAGATGGTGACGAAACCATGGAGGAGTTGGAGGCAGCAGCCACGGAGGAGATGTGCTGAGAGGCCAGATGGTGTAGACCCAGAGCCCGACCAGGACAGCAGCCCACGGTGGAGTTGAAGGAGGCATAGGAGTCAGGACAACCGGTTGATGTGGAGCAGCACACTCTGAGGCTGTAGGCAGAGCCACAGGCTCATGATGCCCATGAGGAAGTGGTTCCCGACAGTTCTGCTAAGTGCCCACGCCACTGAGAGGAGATGGTGGTGATGCAGTGGGAATGATGGGGAACACTGACGAATGGGTGGCAGGAGAGGCTGAGGACTGAAGGGCAGATGGAAGAATAGAACAAAACCCAACAAATAACAATGCAGTCCTATTGGCTGTTTTAAGAGGTGGTGGGAGACCAACAAAAATCGTCCATTGAGTCCAGCCGGTGCTCTCTCTTAGTGGCGGGGCTCGCATCTATTTGCTCGAATGCCATGAGGACTCCCACGGCGATGGACGGTGATGTTGGCTCACACCCTGGTCAGACACTTCATGGTGCTTCGGCTCTGGGGTAATGGTATGTGCTGTCCTCCTTTCCTTGGGTACAGGTTCACCAGCCGTGGCAGGTGGAAGCATCCAGTCTGAAGGTAGGGATCCAGAGGCCAGAGGTTGAGCTGGGGTGACTGAGGGCGAAGGTGAAGCCTGTGGGAGGGTGGAGCTATCTGAAGCTGAATTGTGGAGGGCTGGAGAGCAGTGAATGACCCGCAAGTCCGCAGCAAAGGTGTGGCGATGTCTGACCTGGGTGGAGCTGGTGGTCCGAGGGAGTCTGGCAAGGCTGAATGGCCGATGGTCACTGCCGGAAATGAGGGTGGAAGAAGTGCCAGAATAAGTGTCAGGACGACCGGTTGGGGTGGAGCAGCACACTCTGAGGCTGTAGGCAGAGCCACAGGCTCATGATGCCCATGAGGAAGTGGTTCCTGACAGGTCTGCTAAGTGCCCACACCATCGAGAGGAGGAGGTGGTGATGCAGTGGGAATGATGGGGAACACTGACAATGTCTGACCCGGGTGGAGCTGACGATCCGAGGGAGCCTGGCAAGGCTGAATGGTTGATGGTCACTGCTAGAAACCAGGGTAGAAGAAGCGGTAGTGTAGGAGTCAGGATGACCGGTTGAGGTGGAGCAGGCTGGTCCCGGCAGGTCCGCTAAGTGCCCACATCACTGAGAGGAGGTGGTGGTGATGCAGCGGGACCGATGGGGAACACTGACGAATGGGTGGCAGGAGAGGCTGAGGACTGAAGGGCAGATGGGAGAATAGAACAAAACCCAACAAAAAACAATGCAGTCCTAATGGCTGTTTCAAGAGGTGGTAGGAGAGGGAGGCTGGGTGGGGTTAACAAGACTGAAGATGAAACGCATTTTGGCTGGATCAAGGGAAACAGGGAATCCATCTCTCCGCCCTCACCAAAATCATCCATTAAGTCCAACTGGTGTTCTCTCAGTAGCAGGGCTCGTATCCATTCCCTCGTATACCATGAGGTGATGGTGACGTTGGTTCACACCCCTGGTCAGACACTTCAAGGTGCTTCGGCTCCGGGGCAATGGTATGCGCTGTCCTCCTTTCCTCAGGTACATGCTCACCCGGAGCCGAAGCACCTTGAAGCCTGGTTTCTCCCAAGGTTTTTTTTTTCTCCATTTTAACACCTATTTGCCACTTGTTTGCCACCTGATGTCACCTGATGGAGTTTGGGTTCCTTGCCGCTGTCGCCTTTGGCTTGCTTAGTTGGGGACACTTGACATTTGACATTCAATAGTATTCTTGACATTTATTCAACAGTGCTTCTGATCTGCCTGCATTGACACTATTATTTAAGAGCTGCTGTGCAGCCAAATTATGTACCAGTTATTAATGTAAAGCTGCTTTGACACAATCTGCATTGTAAAAAGCGCTATATAAATAAAGGTGACTTGACTTGACTTGACCGGTCACGGCAAGTGGAAGCATCCAGTCTGCGGGGGGCTCTGGCAAAAAATCTGTCGATCGGTGATGGGCTGGGCTCTGGGTCAGGCTGACCTGTAACCCGAGTAACTAAAGAGTGGCGGGAAACTAGAACAAAAAAACATGTGACTGAAGATAAACAAACTTAAAGTGAATTTTAACAGAACATAACTGTGACAACGATCAACTGTCTCGTCAAAATATCTTCTTTTGTGTTCAACAGAAGACAGAAACTCATACAGGTTTGGAACGACATGAGGGTGAGTAAATGATGACAGAATTTTCATTTTTGGGTGAACTATCCCTTTAGGGTTAGTTCCCCCAGAAATGAAAAGTATCCCATAAGTTACTCATCCTCAAGCTATCCTAGGTGTATATGACTTTCTTCTTTCAGCCAAACACAATTAGAGTTCACAATTC
Source organism: Megalobrama amblycephala (assembly GCF_018812025.1). NCBI lineage: Eukaryota > Metazoa > Chordata > Actinopteri > Cypriniformes > Xenocyprididae > Megalobrama > Megalobrama amblycephala. The sequence continues at coordinate 61,542,897 of NC_063045.1, forward strand.
TGGATCTTCCAAGCTTCATAATGGAAGTGAATGGTACCTCAGATTTTGAAGCCCAAAAAAGCACATCCATCCATCATAAAAGTAATCCAAACGACTCCAGGGGGTTATGAAAGGACTTCTGAAGTGAACCAATGCGTTTTTGTAAGAAAAATATCAATATTTATAACTTTATAAGCTAGAATCACTGTCTTCTGTACACGAGTCAATTCCGGTGGAAGAGTGAACTTTGTTGGAGGAGATTGAGTTTGTTGCCCAGCCCTACTTTATTTGTTTGAACCACGAGAAGAGTCTATTCTCACCTAAGCTTACTCTACTCCTACATCCTACGTCATATGGCTGTGCTTTTTGGGGCTTCAACATTTTGGGTTACTATTCACTCCCGTTATAAAGCTTGGAAGAACCAGAATATTTTTTAATGTAACTCCGATTGTGAAAGTCATATACACCTAGGATGGCTTGAGGGTGAGTAAATTATGGCATACTTTTCATTTTTGGGTGAACTGACCCTTTAAGAATGAAGTCATATTGTAAAGTGTTACCATAAAAACATGTAAAATATTAACAAGAACTATAATAGTATCTCAATAATGCTTGTGTAGGCATACGACGAGGAGGAACTTCTTCGGCTGGTGTATTATGGTGGCGTGGATCCCTCACTACGGAAAGAGGTCTGGCCGTTTCTCTTAGGCCATTATCAGTTCACCATGAGTCTCAACGAACGCAAAGAGGTGAGCGAACATGACTCTGTGATCGAGACCAAAGCAGAAGCAGAATAACCCTGCTGTACTCTCTCTAGGTGGACGAGCAGATTCGAGCGTGTTACGAGCAGACCATGAGCGAGTGGTTGGGATGTGAAGCCATCGTGCGTCAGCGTGAGAAGGAACAACACGCCGTCGCTCTGGCTAAATGCGCGTCCGGCGCCAGCGTGGACTGTGGATCGCGCCAGGACTCCACCATCAGCACGGATGTAAATGTTTACGCTCGAGTCGCCTACGCACATCAGATGCACTGCAAACGCACAGTGATGTTTACATGCAGGTTTATTGAGTGACGTTGTGTTTCTCTCTCCAGTCGTCTCAGAGCAGCAGCTCCGATAAACAGAGTCACGCAGGATCACACAGCGACAGCAGCACTCAGGTGAGACGGCATCGCATTAAACATACCATCACCGCACGGTTAAACTATTCCGGATATTATTGCTCAGAGGTCGCTCTTTTAGTTATACTTCAAATTTCAATCAGTCACATACGTCTCATTAAGTATGAACACAGAGCTATAAACTTAATGTAAAGATCATTTGATCTTTGAATTTGGTGAAAATTGTCTGAGATTATATTGAGATCTCAGACTTTTGGAACTTAATTTTTTATTTTATGTTAAAAAAGTAATGTAATAAAAATATATGTATTGATGTATGTAAATCGTGAGAAAATTGCAGTTTTAATCAAGGCTCCAGGAAGTGTGAGGAGTCGCCTGTCAATGGCGTCATACCCGCGTTCCCCTCGGTTTCCGGTTTTATTTTGTAGAAACCATGGAAACACCAAAGATGCTTTAATATTTACATATTTTAATAGACAAGGGAACAACTGTTTTGATATATTTATAGACAGAAAACTAATTGTTGTTATATAGCTCAACACGTTTAGTCTTATTGTTTAAATCTAATTTTCTTGATTTTTTGTGAGTACCATGCTTTACCATGCCTCAGAGAAAAACACTATTTTGTGAAGTAGCTAACATAGCATAATCAGATGCAGCTTTATTTTTAGTAACAGTAATACAACATTTTCTCCATCATACAATACGTTTTAAAATTAATTGCATGCCATTTATCCACACAAGCCATCCAGCATTTAATATGATATTGTAAAATCGATCTCTCTTACTGCAGTGTGTAACAGTGTCTCACAGCAGCCGCCGAGCGAACGCACAGAGTAACATTATAACATCATTTTCAACACTCTCAAATGTATCTAATATGATAAACAGAGCTGCGTTACCTCATACTCATGACCGGAAAAGCGGTAGCAGCGCCGGCGACTGTGTCATAATAAAAGTCCCGCTGCTCGTGAGGCGTGTGTTGATCAATCGCTCCAGCTCCTCGTTCAGCTCCACAACACTCGCTCCTGCTCTGCTTCATACTACAGTAAAGTTAATAAACGCATCCATGAACATGATTTTTTCCCGAGTCCTATCCCTATTCTTTTGCACCGTCCGTTGAAGTGAAGACCACATGTCCCAAGATTCCGCGCTCAAACTTGGCGTCATCAAGCTACGCCTTTGTTTTGAATAGGCCTCTAGCGACCTCTAGTGGACAGAATTCTTACATACTGCACTTTTAACCAATAATATCAACCTGATATTTCAGATTTCATATAATTTGTACTGCACAGTGCTGAGTATTAACTGATTACATGTAATTACGTAATCAGATTCCAAAAATTAAGTAGTTAAGTTAATGTGGGTGGGGTCAAAATAATATTAGCCACTAATATCATAAACTGATATTTGTGAAATTCATCATTCACAAATCCTGGTGTTTAAAATCAAATCCTGCATTACTGTTCTGTCTTTCAACCATGCTGGTTTTAGTTTTTCTGACTTTGCTTCTCCTGTCTCAGGTGTTTGGGTCTGTCGATGAGGTTGACCCGATTGAATCTGAGCCCAAACCAAAAGATGAGAAGCCACAGCCCAAAATCCCAAACGGCACTCTTCCGAATTGCACTAGTTCTCCAGACTCTGGGCACCCGTCGTCTCGTAACTTCTCCGTGACTTCTGCTCTCTCAGACTGCTCTCCGAGCACAGAGGAGACGTCCACACAAGAATCGGGGTCCAAAACGGCAGCACGAGATCAGACCGACCTGGATAAGAAGGCCAAAGAGGATCTACCGGAAAACAGCTTGACTACTAATGCTGTAGTTTCACAAACAGAGAGCGTCTGTTCAGAAGGCGAGTCAGTAAAACCTCTAGAAAGTGAAGAACTCCAGACTTCTGAAACATCTAGGACTGAAACACAGCAAGAAGTAGATTCAGACAAAGATGCAAATGCAAAAAACACAACTGAAGAAAACACAGAAGCTAAAATGCAACCCAGTGCCAGAAAATCTGAAGAAAATGAAAATGAATGTGAACTTCGTTCACCAAAAGATCCCATTGAAGAAATGACAAAATCCTCTGAAACAAAGGAGGTTGAGATTGCATCTTCACCATCTGGAGAATCAAAGACTGACAAAGAAACAGATTTGAAAGTGAATGAAAGCCAGGATGATCCAAAACGGATTGATAAAGAATCATCACTGGACAACTCTCAAATGGATGAATGTTCATCTGAACCACAGAATGTGACACGAACCACGACTGAAGCTGAATCCATTAGCATGCCACAAACAATCAACTGGGACGCTGATCACAGTAGGATAATAATCAAACAAATCACCGAATCCAAGTCAGAGAGCTGCGGTCCCATCACCTCCCTATCAAAACAATCTCCAGACATGTCCGATGACTCGCCGTCGGCTTTGGAAATGGAGGAGATTGCTTCATCCGTGGTTTATATGTCCTCAGAGAGTAACAGGACACCTCTGATGTTGGCTCGTCCCATGGCACCGTCCATGTCCGGGGAGAAACCGCCCGTGGGAATGCCTGCTTTGGAACTCTGCATGGATCCGGGTGTCAACACAACCCCGGAGGGAACGGATTCGGCGCTCTCAGAGGAGGAACCGGAGATGGACAACTTATTCCCCAAACCAGACTGTCTAGTGGTCACAGGAGACAAGACTGACGTGGCGTCTCCAGTGTCATCCATCGGAACAACCTACTCGGTATGTCGCCTAAAACATTCTCGGTTTAAAGAGATCGTTTGGGAAACAAATACTTTCTGTTTTCCATAAAACACATGGTTTTAGTTTAGTTTAGTTTATGACTTCCATTGTTCTCCTTTCCTTGATACTGGTATGTTTTTGTGTTTGTTTGCTGTTTGTTTTTTGTTTTTTTATATTTTTGCGTTTGTTTACTGTTTTGTTTCTTGCTTTCTATCCATGTTTGTGTTTGTTTACTGTTTTTTTTTTGGATGTTTGTGTATGTTTAATGTGTTTTAATGGCTTTATTTGTATTTTTGTGTTTGATTGCTGTGTGGTTTCTTGTCTTTCTTTGTATTTTTCTGTCAAACTCCAAAACAGCATCATGAAAATAGCTTATCTGACTCATATACTGTACTATATTTCAAATTTTCTGAAGTCATATGATGCTTTGTGTTAGGAACAGACCCAAATTTAGTTCATTTTTGCACTATTTAAACCTTTTTTTGTGCTCCACTGAAAAAAGAAAGTCATAATTTTTTGGGTGAACTGTTCCTCTAATAGTGTGTGATCTTCAAAGGCATTTTTCTTCTCGTTTCTTTTACAGCAGGAGATGGTAGACCTGTACACACTCAATCTACATCGCATTGACAAAGACGTCCAGCGATGTGACAGAAACTATTGGTATTTTACCCCCGCAAACTTGGAGAAACTGCGCAACATTATGTGCAGGTAAAATAAAGCTAAGTCTATTGAAAGTCTATTGAAAGAAGTCTCTTCTGCTCACCAAGGCTGCATTTATTTGATCAAAAATACAGTAAAAATAGTAAAATATTTCAATTTAAAATAGCTGTTTTCTATGTGAATCTATTGTAAACTGTAATTTATTCCTGTGATCAAAGCTGAATTTTCAGCATCAGTCTTCAGTGTCACATGATCCTTCAGAAATCATTCTGAAGAAACATTTATGATTATTATCAATGTTGAAAACAGTTGTGCTGCTTCATATTTCTGTGGAAACCACATTTTTCAGGATTCTTTGATGATTAGAAAGTTCAAAAGAACAACATTTATTTGAAATAGAAATGTATTGCATCCTTGCTAAATAAATATATTAATTACTTTCAAAAAATACTTTTGAATGGTAGCATACATATTTATTAAGAAATAAATGTGCAGCATTACACTGATTTACTTCCCATCTGAAAGCAAATGAGAATGTTTTCACGTTTTTGTGTCCTAAGTTATGTGTGGCAGCACCTTGACATTGGATACGTCCAGGGAATGTGTGACTTACTAGCACCCCTGCTGGTCATCCTGGATGATGGTACATTAACTTTAAGTCTTACCTTATTTACTTGTGACCCCTATGATCTCTTAAATCCCCTCTGAAATTTGATTGGACATATATTGTTTTTTTTTTTTATGTCATATGTCAGTTTTGTTGGGATAATTATTGTGATTATTAATTTAATTATGTGTTGAACATTGGTGTATTTTATTATGTTGCTGTTGCCAGTATTTAATAAAAAAATTGCAAGTTTTTTAAGGCACTAATTCATGCTGTGCCTGAAAACACTTAAAATATTGTATATTTTAAACTAAAGCAATACTGTAAGCCTATTTTTTATTACCAAGTGTAAAATGTTTCTGAATCATCTGGTTTTAAATTAGAGGCCATGGCCTTCAGCTGCTTCACTGAGCTCATGAAACGAATGAACCAGAACTTCCCTCATGGTGGAGCCATGGACACACACTTCGCCAACATGCGTTCCCTCATCCAGGTTTCACCCACAATCACACACACACTTATTAAACACACTATTGCGCTGATGTTTTAGACAGTGTGTGTGTGTGTTTCTGTTTCATGATTCTGTCAAACCTCTTCAGATTCTGGACTCGGAGCTCTTTGAGCTGATGCAGCAGAACGGAGACTACACACACTTCTACTTCTGCTACCGCTGGTTCCTCCTGGACTTCAAGAGAGGTGAGCTCATCGATGCCACAGTGCAATAACATCACTTTATATTGAAAAACAAAATGCTAATAACTAATCAATTTTACATGCTTAATAAATAAATAAACCTTAAAGTACCAATTTTCGGGCGAGACACTATAGGCAAAACCATAGTTTTTTATGTACTGGTCAATTTTGCTTCCATAACTTTCAGACCAGTGGAAAGCAAACATCCAAATTACACTTACGTTTCTTTTATTGCACTTTAATCTATTTTATTGCACTTTAATCTATTTTTCTGTCATATCTTTAAAGAGTTTTTTCTCCACTTCAGCAGCAGTTATATACACCAAACTTTACAGTTTTATTCCTGTCTATATTCTGAAGGTTTTTACTGAGGGGTTTGTTCATAAATCATTTGCCTGATTTTATACATCATTTTATCACTAAAAACAAGATGAGAATGTATTTTCTTCTTGCATATCTTTAAAGAGTTTTTTCTGCACTTCAGCAGCAGTTACATACACCAAACTTTACAGTTTTATTCCTGTCTATATTCTGAAGGTTTTTACTGAGGGGTTTGTTCATAAATCATTTGCCTGATTTTATATGACATTTTATTATCAAAAACATGGTGAAAATTTATTTTTTCTGTCATATCTTTAAAGCGCTTTTTCTGCACTTCAGCAGCAGTTACATACACCAAACTTTACAGTTTTATTCCTGTCTATATTCTGATGGTTTTTACTGAGGGGTTTGTTCATAAATTATTTGCCTGATTTTATAAAACATTTTATTACTAAAAAATATGGTGAAAATTAATGTTTTTTTCTGGTTGTTGATAGTATTTTCTGATTTATGGAGTGATAAAAAGAGAAATCCAAAATCCCCTCAGTAAAAACCTTTAACTCTAATATGCCAACAAAATGAAAGAATAATTTTGAATCTGGATATATCAAATGTTCAGATTAATGTTCTGGAAATGTATACAAAATAGTGCATATTTAATTCGGTAATGCCTCATTTCCATATTTAGACATAACATTTAAAAAACCTTTTGTAATTTAAAACAATTAGAAAAGTCTTAACATACTGTGATTAATCAACTGGGGAAGTATGGTGATATCTGTTAGTTAACAAGTTTACCATATTCACCTGTAGTGTCTTGCCTTAAAATGATTTTTGAAGAATCTTTTTTTCTGCAATTAATTTTGGTGCCACTAGTGCTGCAAAACTTACACACTTTCCAACTGATGTACTTAAAGTGAGTGAATCCTTTTGTTTTCCTCTTTCTAAGAAATGGTGTATGATGATGTGTTCTCTGTGTGGGAGACCATCTGGGCCGCCCGTTACGCCTCGTCTGAGCACTTTGTGCTCTTCATCGCACTGGCATTGGTTGAGCTGTACCGAGACATTATTCTGGAGAACAACATGGATTTCACAGACATCATCAAGTTCTTTAACGGTACGCTGACTATTAAATGTCTATCAAATGCAGTGATGCAAAATCCCACAATAGCTGTTTCCTTCCACCTATTTTTATGCACATTTTGGGTTATCGCATAAAAAAAGCTGGATAGAAATGCCAAGATGCACATAAATTCTAAAAATGTTCATAAAAATGTATGAGGTGGATATTTTTTATCCGATTAGAAGACATAAACTATGATGGAAATACATTTACCAAATAAATACCTTTTAGAAAAAACTTTTAGAACAGAGACTGTGATTGGATAAATGGACTAACCAGTGGATTAATCACATCACATCATCTCAAATGTTGGTTTGGTCATTCTGAAATACCTGAGCCAAATTCTGTCATCAAAACTGAATGAAAATTGATTGAAACAGAGCTTTATTTGCAAATGTTTTATGCGATTTTCCAATTTTGTGCATATGTTAAAATCCCAACTTGAGATGAAAACATTGCTAATGACATGCTGTTGATTATTATGTTGTCAAATAGAAATGGCTGAACATCATGATGTCCCAAAGCTGCTGGTCATGGCTCGAGACCTGGTGCACAAGGTCCAGATCCTGATTGAGAACAAGTGATTCAACCTCCTTCTCATTCTGCCTTCCATTATCAGTCTAAAGACGCTCTGTGTCTGTTTTTGGCCATTATGAGAAAACAAAACCCTAAGCTACAGTAAATGCCAAACCAGTGTTTTCATCTGCCCAGATTTTAATGTTAATATTTATTATATTTAATATTATAGAGTATGTATATTGAAATAGGAAGTTGGGGTGGGACATATCAGTGTTTTTTTTTTTTTTTTTAAATAGCCCATTTGATTGGAAAACAATGAGTGCAAGATGAGAAACATTTAAAATCCCTATACATACAGTTTATTTAGTCAGATTAGCACTGACATGTAAATGGACTCAAAGCTAAAGACATAAACTACAAGCCACAAAACACTGATTTTGATTTCATGGGGTCTGTAAGAATAAATATGACTAAGAATATATCAGAGATAATGAGAGCTATTATAGAAAAAATTTAGGATACTTGGAGAATAGTTTTATACAAGGTTGTGGATGTAAACAAATAACTATGAAATATATAAAGATGATCTATGAATGGCAGTGACGTGCGACTCAATGACTCAGATTTTCTAAAAGCACAAAGTAATGCTGTATATTTATTTATTTTTTAAATGTATGAAAATTAAACATAATCATTATTGCAGATGTTTAACGTACTTCACACATCACTTCATGATATTTGCACGGAAAAATTGCTGTCAGGTTTATCAGACTCAAATGGGGATGAAAGTGAATTATTGTAATTTTCAGCGGGGTGAAAATCAGCTCATATTTGACCTCAAATACCAAGGAAAAAATAAGAAATTATATTTGCATTCTACTTTTAGGAATATCAAGATTTTTGCATATTTGCAAAAATATACTAAAATATATAAAATCATTATTGTAATGCATTTTTTATTTAAATTAGCAGAAAGGCTGTAGAATAAACACTATCCTGATATAAATTGAAATCATAATTTTATAATATATATATATATATATATATATATATATATATATATATATATATATAGAGAGAGAGAGAGTCACATTACAGTAATGAAAAAACTAAGAAATTGTACAATAAATAAAAAAAAAACTAAGAAATTAAATGTGCATTCTACTTTTAGGAGCATTAAGATTTTTGCATATTTGCAAAAATATAGTAAATCATTATTGTAATACATTTTTTATTTAAATGAGCAAAAGGTTTGATCTAAATCATTATATATATATATATATATATATATATATATATATATATATATATATATATATATTGCAGTAAAAAAAATATTATTTATTTATTTAGACTGTAAAAATCTCTTAAAAATAGGCTGAATTTTCTTTATGCAAAGAAAATTATTATTATTATTTTTTTCTTCCTTTTGATTTTGAGGTAAAATGTGACCTGGCCATGTTCACTCATTTACCGTCAGGTTTTTTCATCACTCAGATAATCTGTTGTGCTGCTACACAATGACGTACCTCACTCAGTGAACCAACTCTACTGTAAAAACAATCGATCACCAGAGATATTTTCATTTGTATGTATCTTTTTGCCTTAAGTTTCTCTGTTCAGGGACGTGTGTGGTGGGCGCTTGTCACGAAGTACATTACAGATGTTCATGTTTATCTGATACAGTATATGCCATATAGATGTGTGTGTGTGTGTGCGCGAGGGAGTGTGTACAGATTGTGCTCTACTACCAGCAGCCAAACTTTTGTATGGTGTCCCAAACTTTTAGCACTTGTTAGATTTGATGTGATTGTAGTAACCCGCTAAAACACGTGTAATTCAGAGCGACCGGATGAAGTGTCATCAACACTAACTCCCCCATCATATGCCATATGATCTCTTTATCATCTCTCTCTGTATGTATTGCTGTTTTATGCCCTGTAACATTAGCTTACATTGAATGACGCTGTATGTAGCTCACAATATAACAATATCTACAAATGTTGGACGTGTGAATTGTAAAAACTTCAACTGATCAATGTATTCGGCTCACAGCCTCAGTGACACGAACTACAGACAACATTAGACACAAAAGATTTGTTGAAATTGTATTGGAAACCTATATATTTTTATTGTACTCTGTGAAACTATATAGTATATTGTCAGAATACTGCGTGATGCATATGATATAATCTGTATTATAATATTTAATAAATGTATGTGTTGACTGTTTTTCGTGATGCATCATGCTTTACTTAACTGTTGGGAAAATATACATGCATATATAATGTACATCATGTAAAAATTTATTATTCAAGTGCCTTTGTACAGACAATATCAGAAATATATTAAATATACAACATTTAATAACAAATCTATAATGAAATGCTGAGCACGATACAAATGAAATACTAATGAAATGCATAACACCACAAAAAAAAAAAAACAACTCATGTATTTCTCCAGTAAATACATGTTCCTTTTTTTCTATTTATTTATGTGAAGAATGAAATGGTTCAACTTCAGGTAAGTACTGACCTTCAGCACTTTGCTATTTTTATCAACTATTTTTATTTATTTATTTATTTTTCTGAGGAATGAAATGGTTCTATTTCTTCAGTAAATATTGACCTTTAATACTTTAATATTTTTATTAACTATTTTTATTTATTTATTTTTCTGAAGAATGAAATTGTTCCTCATTCTTCAGTAAATATTGACCTTCGGCACTTTGCTATTTTTATTAAGGATTTATTTATTTATTATTTTTCTGAAGAATGAAATGGTTCTACTTCAGTAAATATTGACCTTCGGTACTTTGCTATTTTTATTTATTTATTTATTTTTCTGAAGCATGAAATGGTTCTAAGTCTTCAGTAAATATTGACCTTCACTTTGCTATTTTTATTAACTATTTTTCTATTTTATTTATTAATTTATTATTTTTGTGGAGAATTAAATGGTTCTACGTCTTCAGTAAATGTGGACCTTTTGCACTTTCCTAACTATTTTAAAGTGTGAAATGGTTTTGTAAAAAGATTTAAAAGAGGAATCACTGTTATTGATTAACAGAGATGGTCTAAATGCCAGTATTACATATTTTTCTGTAATAATATTTCATTTTATTTTTTTGTTGATAATTTATTTTAGTCCCGTTTTGTCCTTGAAGATTTTTTTTTTTATGAAAATAGAACAATTTACAAACAGAGCATAGCATAAGACAGTGCAATAGAAAGTGTGACATTAATTAGTAAAAGGGATCCAAAAATAAAATTATAATATTTTAAGCATGTTAATGACTTTTTGTTTGTTAACAATTTCAAAGATATAAAAAAAATCAAATTCCACTAAAAATACCTTAAATATCAGGGAAGAATTTAAGCATTTTTGTTTATGTATATAAAATTTTGCCATCAATATGAGTAAGTTAACAATGTATTCAAGACCTTTGTTAACATTGTTTTCATAATACAAAATAATATCCTTTAAAGAAAAACAGTATCCTTTACTAGATTAAAAATAAATTCTGCCATTTCCTTCCAAAGAATTTGTGTAATTTTACAATCAAAAAACAAATGTGCTTCTTTCTCATTTTTGCAAAAGGAGCATAAATCATCAATATCAGAGTATCTTGAAATTATTGATTTAACAGGGTAGATGGCATGCAAAATTTTAACATTTATTTCTTTAGTTTTGTTATTTGATACATTATTGTTTTGTCCTTGAAGACTTTTATTACGCGTCTGCTTGCGTGAGGTCATCATCGCGCGCCACGCGAGATCCCAAAGTCAAGGGAGATCGCGGAATAAACAGCGAGATCGCATTAAACCCGTGTGCTGTGTTTTCTCGGAGGGTTGTGAAGATGAACAGTGTCGGCGAGGGCTGCACGGAGCTCAAGCGCGAGTACGATCAGTGTTTCAACCGCTGGTTCGCCGAGAAATTCCTGAAAGGAGACCGCAGCGCAGATCCATGCAGCGAGCTGTTCCTCAAATACCACACGTGTGTTCAGGTACATATATGTGCATGTGAACCATTGCGTTTTACATTAACATGGAATGAGAAAACTTGCATATGTGTCTCAAAACCTAGTGAGCTTCCTGTCTAGTGATGCTCTGATGTGTGTCCACAGAAAGCCATCAAGGAGAAGGACATCCCTATAGAAGGTGTGGAGTTCATGGGCCCAAACAGAGAGAAACCTGGCAGCTGATGGCCTGATGTTCACCTGAACGTGACCGGATGTTGATTTATTTGAACAAGGACAGATGTGTTGCCTTCATCAGGACTGCATCGCTGACCCTTTGATGGACACTAAAACTGTACATTCAGTGCATTGCTTATTCAATAGGGATTGTGTGGCATGTTTGAGCTGTCAGCATCACTGAGGCTTTTTAAACATGCGGGGAGATGCATGTGTGGGTTAAAATGAAACCAGCCAGACTGTCACGTGCCTCAGAAGATGTTTGTTAATGTAAAACATATACATATGAGCTCGTGTTGTTCGGGTGCTTTATTTTTACTTTCATTATTTTTTTTAATTGCAAGCCAACAATGAAAACTATTGTTTCACTTCTGTCCGACTGAACACTGGTACCAGTTTGTTTTGAGTGTAATATATTTAAATTAATTAAAGAAAGACTATAAATGGATTTCAGGTAGTGATGCATGGGAGGAACGAAGCTTTTTGAATATTTGCTAAACCAATTAATTTGAGATAGAGATATATATATATATATATATATATATATATATATATATATTAATTGTGACGACTTTATATATATATATATATATATATATATATATATATATATATATATATATATCTCTCTATCTCAAATTATTGGTATATATAATATATATATATATTAATTGTGACGACTTTATATATATATATATATATATATATATATATATATATATATATATATATATATATTGAAGAGTTTCGTTGCAAAACGAGATAACGCCGTTTTTTTAATTTTTCAAAAATCTTGTTTTTTGGTTGTGCATTCCAATTAATATTAATTCAACTGCAGTTGGTTTGTTTTGATTTAAACCTTCATAACTTAACAAATACAGCTAAGTAGCACCATAAAACAAAATAATAACATGATAACATAATAAACATGTTTTGACAAAAATGTTAAAAACGGAGTTATCTCGTTTTGCAACGAAACTCTTCATATATACAGTATATGTATAAATTAGTGTGTGTGTGTGTGTGTGTGTGTGTGTGTGTGTGTGTGTACGTGTACAAGAACAATAGAAAACAAGACATGTATCTAAATAAATAAATAAAACAAGAGCCAGAGGGGGAAAAAATAAAGTTATGCAAAGTTAAACATTGAAAGCAATATTTGACTTTTCAAAGATTTTTTTTGTTTTTGATGCCCATCAAAGACGAAACACAGGAATTATAGTCTATCAGAAAAAGCAGGTTCTTAAGGCCGAAATAACAATAACGCAAACGAACGATAATGGTCTGTTTATTCTGTATGGAAGCCTGTTTCTGCCACAAAATAAAAAAATAAAAACAGTAATTGCGACTTTTTATCTCAGAATTCAGACTTTTTTTCTCGCAATTCTGACTTTTTTCTCGCAATTGTGTGTTTATATCTCACGATTCTTATTTTTTTTCTTACAATTGTGAGTTATAAAGTCACAATTCTGAGATATAAACTTGCAATTGTGAGAAAAAAGTCAGAACTGCGAGAAAAAAAAAGTTAGAATTGTGACGACTTTATATCATGCAATTGCGAGTTTATATCTCACAATTCTGACATTTTTTCTTGCGATTCGGACTTTTATAAAGTCAAAATTCTGAGCTCGCTATTGTGAGAAAAAAAGTCAGAATTGTGAGAAAAAAGTTCGAATTGCGAGAAAAAAAAAAGTCAGAATTGTGACTTTATAACTTGCAATTGTGAGAAAAAAAGTCAGAATTCTGAGATAAAAAGTCGCAATTACTGTTTTTATTTTTTTTATTTAGTGGCTGAAACAGGCTTCCATAATTCTGCGGTTTTAAAGTGTGTACTTTTTTTTGCTGTTCTTGTTGTATTTACATGGGTTTAACCAGCAGATGTCTACGGTGGCCCAGTAGTGCACAACACAACGAAATTAAAAAAGCAAACATAAGTTCACAACACAACGGAAACAAGCCACAACACAACGAAATAAAGCCACAACACAACGGAATAAGCCACAACACAACGGAATTAAACCACAACACAACGGAATAAGCCACAACACAACGGAATCAAGCCACAACACAACGGAATCAAGCCACAACACAACGGAATAAGCCACAACACAACGGAATTAAACCACAACACAACGGAATAAGCCACAACACAACGGAATCAAGCCACAACACAACGGAATCAAGCCACAACAACGGAATCAAGCCACAACACAACGGAATCAAGCCACAACACAACGGAATTAAGCCACAACACAACGGAATCAAGCCACAACACAACGGAAATGCTCCCGACCACTTGGGGGCTCTCAGAGCTTGGTAATATTACTATTCCTTGCCACTGTTCTATAAAGTCGACAGTTTTACAAAGATATCAATACCATGATTAGTTTTAAGTATGTAAGCATTGTATATCGACATGGTATATTAATTAAAAATCAACTACGTTCACAATAGCTTCATATTTATACTTGTGAATGATTTGACGCGATACCACGGCGCATGATAAAGGGAACATCCACCAATTCCACCAAGTGGTTAAAACGTATAATTTGTATTCATTAAAATTACTTTTAACATTTAAAAACAGACATGTTCAAATTCCAAAGGTTGTTAGTTCCTGTTGGTAAGACTGACAAGCTTTGGAATTTGAATATGTCTGTTTTTAAATGTTAAAAGTAATTTTAATGAATACAAATTATACGTTTTAACCACTTAGTGGGATTGGCAGACGTTCCCTTCATCATGCGCTGTGGTAGCGCGTCAAATCATTCACAAGTATAGGCCTAAATATGAAGGTATTTTGCACGTAGGTGATATTGAATTAATATTTCATGTCGATATGCAGTGGTTACATACTGTTTAAACTAATCGTGGTATTGATATTACTGCCGACTCTATAGAACAGTGGCAAGGAAAACTAACTTTACCGAGCTCTGAGAGCCCCCTAGTGGTCGGGAGCATTTCCGTTGTGTTGTGGCTCGATTTCGTTGTGTTGTGTCTCGATTTCGTTGTGTTGTGAACTTATGTTTGCTTTTTTAATTTCGTTGTGTTGTGCACTACTGGGCCACCGTAGATGTCCTCAGCATGCTATGTTTCAAGTGAATAGCTAATGTAATAATCGATCTAATCCAACAGTGAATTTGGCTGATGAAGTCAATATAGTGGAATAAAAACAACGCCTAGTCTTTTTCACTGCAACTTCAAAGGAAGCAAGACAATGTTGTCGAAACTAGCACTGGATACCTGAGGTAATTTTATGTTACACAGTTTGCTAGCCTAGCATAATGACCTCATCGTTAATACTTCTCACCATTTATTCCGAGGGTATGGCCGATTGATTTCCATATATCCATTTTCTTTAAACTATCCTTGAAAAGGGGGTTTGACTTGTCAAACAGTGGTGGCTTTTTCTGGACCTCGCGATTCTCTGCAATGTCATCCGCCATTTTAAATGCACAAGCACTTAAATTAGAATGGATTCGGATAGGCTTTCAGTGTTTTATCGTTTAAGAGCTGGAAAAAGTCGTTTTGAAAATCCCAACGATATCTTTTCTCTGTATTGTTATCGGGTGTGGACTCTGTTATTCTTTTATATTTAGAATGATTTTTAGAGCTATATCTTTATCATTCTTGGTGTGAATGGGCCTTTACACAAAAAAATTGCATTGGTGAATAAAAAAAATAAAAATATTAACAATGTAGGCCTACTGAATACGAGAATTTTGAAAAATAATATTAAAAGTAGTATTATTCTGACATTTGTTTTTTTTTTCTGGGGGAAACAAACACGTGACGCGAAGCTGAGCTCATGAATATTAATTATATAACCAACGATCGGCCACTAGCCCTCCCTGATTGGCTGAAACACCGGTCTTCGTGACTCATCAAGAAAAGTTGAGAAAACGATTTATTTTGTTACATACGTGATTATATGGTTAGCTGTATTATTTTATTTGCATTTAGCATCATTCTTCCCACAACTCAGCTTATCCCACACGATCTATCTTTGAGGGATGTTTGTATATTAATGTTTTAGCCAGTAGATGGCACTATTTGACCACGCCATTTCTACTGTGAGTGAAGGTCAAGTCCTTCACCCTGATGGAAAACTAATCTTACCTGAACATTTTGTGCAAAATAACACACAACAGCGATTGACGTCTAATGCTTTTGTTCTGAAGCAAGTCACCATTTGATGTCATCAACTAGGAGGAATTTGCCGGTATTCAATCTTATGAAAGCTAAGATGGGAAAAAATGACATTGTGTCACCGGCATGAGCCGGGCGTCTCCGGCATAGATGTGCAATGACATATTTGGATTATTACAGCTTTATTCCATCACAGCACAGCAGTTATTGTTAGTTAGTTTAAAAAAAGACCTATGAAATGTGACGCATTATGAAAGAAACTCAGTTATTGTTCTTAGAAATGACATCAGACATGTAAATAATAGTTTTTCCTCTCACATTTCCCTCAGAAAAATGGAAATACTACTAATAAAATAAAGAAATAACTCGATCTATTCCCCTTACGCGCTGTCAGCCTCTCAATCTGTCCATCATCGTGACGTCAGAGCGTCAGTGCCGCGGAGAGAATTTCCTCCAGCGCGTGTTAAAGGGGCGGAAGTCAGTCAGACAGTGGCTGGAGTTTCTAAAGTCGTTTGCTTCTCTTCCTCACTCACAGTTTGACTCCGCAGCGGCTCCACAGCACCTCTGAGGTGAGTGACATCAACACGCGCGTTCTCTGGACTTTACGTGGACGCGGCGCGAGACAAGACGCGAATGGAGTTTATAAAAATAAAAAAAAATCTTAATCTGATCCGATTTGAAGTTCTTGTTAGTTATAAACAATTATTATGAAGAGGATTTACATCGTGAAATTATTAATAAGTAAAAAACAATGCGCCTGTATTAAGGTAACGTTCATCAGTGGTTGACGGTTAACTTTTGAATTAAGTTTGACGGTTGGGTTTTTGTTTTTTAAATTAAGTTTGACGGTTGGGTTTTGTTTTTTATTTCGCGCGCTGTCAGTTATGAAAGGTGAAGCGGTTTGTGATTGACTCAACAAGGAAGTAGTTTTGTTCTCGTGAAGTTTCACGAGGGTGCGTCAAAACAACGCTAAATAAGTGGCGTAGATTTAGTTATTTCAGCACTAGGATGTACTTGATAAGATTTGATTACAGTGTCTGTCATTGAATGTGGTGTCATTAATTCTGTCCTTGAGAGAAGCTGTTTGAAATCAGAAACTAAACGGAAAAGTTAATACGTAAGGTGAAAAGAGTGTGGTGTTGTTTATTTGTGCTTCACTTTAGCAGTCGAAGTCCTCATGATGCGAGTTTGAGGTAGTTCTTCTGCTCTAAAACTGATGGAGCGAATTTCGACCCCCTGCCAAATTATTACCCCCTCCTTGAAGTCGCTACCTGATTGCCTAATTTTATGGTGCGTTCAAGTCATGTCGGAAAGATCGTATTTACGAGCTGAACGCACATGAACGCCACCACAATGTCTTAAATACGAGTGGGAAGCTCGGGATTTATGTTGCCTTCACGTGTCTCGGAATGATCGTAAATACGAGTTTCCTAGGTAAAAATCGCACATAAACGCCCTCCCATTTCGAAACTTGAGCTCATAATCACGACTTCAGAAGTGGGAATTATCAAATTTCCGATAGCACATGAAGGCAGCATTTCTTTAAGCCCCGATCTGTACGAGTTGGGGGCGTGTCAGTGAGAAACATGGCGAAATACCACAATACTTAAGTATTTAGCAGTGACATTGTCAGGCTTTTCTATTTGCAACGAAGTAAGCTGATTTCCAGCAAAAAATACAATAGCATCATAATACAGAAATGTAATATGTAACAATAAAGTTTACAATGGCTTCATAAATTAATTAAAAACATAAAAAAGCAACATACAACCAATGCACATTCTTTGCTCTACATTTTCAAAAAGTAGAAGTGTTATTTTGTGTTATTAATTTATAGAAGGCACACCGCCATCATACTCCGACGAAAGTGACTTGAAAGCACCTACAGTTGTAAACACGACTTCCCACCTCGTAAATGCGAACTTCCCAGTAGGACCATTAACCCCACCCCTAATCCTAACCCCTCCGGCACATCTACTCCTAAACCTACCAAAACTAGGGGGGTAATAATCTGGCAGGGGGGGTCGAAATTCGCCGGAATAACAGACATTTGAGGCATAAGAATGTTAGAATTGTGACTTTATATCATGCAATTGCGAGTTTATATCTCAGAATTGTGATTTTTATAACTCGCAATTGTGAGGAAAAAAAGTCCGAATTCTGAGATAAAAAGTCGTAATTTCTGTTTTTATCTAGTGGCGGAAACAGGCTTCCATAATTCTGCTGTTTTAAAGTGTGTACTTTTTTTTTTTTTTTTTTTTTTTTTTTTGCTGTTCTTGTTGCATTTACATGGGTTTAACCAGCAGATGTCCTCAGCATGCTATGTTTCGAGTGAATAGCTAATGTAAAAATCGATCTAATCCAACAGTGAATTTAGCTGATGAAGTCAATATAGTGGAATAAAAACAATGCCTAGTCTTTTTCACTGCAACTTCAAAAGTAGCAAGACAATGTTGTTGAAACTAGTGCTGGATACCTGAGGTAATTTTATGTTACACAGTTTGCTAGTCTAGTATAACTTCTCACCATTTATTGCGAGGGTATGACCAATTGTTTTCCATATATACATTTTCTTTAAACTATCCTTGAAAAGGGGGTTTGACTTGTCAAACAGTGGTGGCTTTTTCCGGACCTCGCGATTCACCGCAAAGTCGTCCGCCATTTTAAATGCACGAGCACTTAAATTAGAATGGATTCTGATTGGCTGTCTTATTATTAAATTATTACCCCCCTCCTTGAAGTCGCTACTTGATTGCCTAATCTTAACCCCACCCCTAATCCTAACCCCTCCCCCACATCTACTCCTAAACCTACCAAAATTAGGGGGGTAATAATCTGGCAGGGGGGTCGAAATTCACCAGGAATAACAGACATTTGAGGCATAAGAATGTTAGAATTGTGACTTTATATCATGCAATTGCGAGTTTATATCTCAGAATTGTGACTTTATAACTCACAATTGTGATACGATGCGACCGCAAAGGGCACTTTCACTTATCAAAGGGGCAAGGGCTCAAGCCTATTTGGGAATCCCTAGGGGGGGTAATAATCTGGCAGGGGGGTTGAAATTCACCGGAATAACAGACATTTGAGGAAAAAGAATGACACATTCTCAAGTGGATAATAATGATGTTGGCTAACTAACACGCAGTTTAAATGCACTGTGAGCATAATTTAATGCGTTTTGGTGGTTCCAGATGACTAAACGGTCCGTGACCTTAAGCAGTTAGTGTTAAAAGTGAGTACTATACTATATTTTGTTATGAAATTGTCCCCAGAAGTGAGCTAAATTTGATGAAATCTACTTTAGGGACGTCTGGGGAAGTGCTCGATCAGAAATAGGATCTTTCCCAGAATGTACGTGCAATAGAAGCACATTGCCAACACCCCCAAACTGGCCCATGCAATAGACAGGATTGAGACGTGATCCAGCACGCCTGAACAGAACCCAGGCCGGGTGCGGCTCCGTGTCTCCGGTCTGCAGGTGAAGTCTGTAGGAACTTCAGCACTGGGATTCTTTAATAATAAGTCAGTTATAGTCTTATAAAACACAAGGACTTTTTGTCCAGGTGCATTCCCTGTTACGTAAGAGAACCAATGAAACTCTCCATAAAGGATAACCATTAGTTGGTCAGCGTTTACAAAGCACACCTGTGTTTTACAGGCAAGCTTAGAATGCTTTCGCAGCTGACTAACCAACCGGCTATCAAACAGTGCAGTGTCTGAGAATGTGTTTACGGGTCAGTTTGGTCGTTTCTAGGTTTAGAGATCAGTGGCTAAACATTAAACTGTCACATGTTGCACTGAAAGTCCAGCCTTGTTGATGTAATAAATTCTTAAATTACCACCAATGGATCGGTAGCTCAACCCTGTCTACACATGCAGTGATTTAACGGCTGTCTCAGGCATGTTATTTTAGTGCTTGGATGGATGTAGAATTAGGTAATTCCTCAGTTAAATGGATCTTTCCATAAACTAGAAAGTTCTGCTGTTTCTGGCCAATATGAAGTTTGGCTTTGATCTTAAGCTAATATTCACAAATAAAGGTTCTTTATTGGCATCTATGAAGAACTTTTAACATCCAAGGTTCTTTATAGTGAAAAAAGTTTTTAAAATGTTCTTCAGACTAGGAAAAAAATTGGAACCTAAAATGGTTCTTCTATGGCATCGCTATAAAAACGCCCTTTTGGATCCTTGTTTTAAACAAGTGTTGGGAGTCCGAAATGTACAGTTACTTTATTTCACTAAATAAAATGTTTTGCAATGTTTTTATTGGCTGGACGCACAAGGTTGTCCATTTTCCAGGCAATGCCTTTGGCATCACGTCGTGCCTGGCTCCGTTCGCACCTTAAGAAAACCAACCGTGACTGACAGATCAGTGGAAAGCCGTGTTGGTGTTCAAACACAGTTTTAGTTCGTATGGTGACGGACATATGCCGTCCATTTCAGAAGCATTATGGGACAGATTCTGAACACTGTGTTGTCTTAAACTTAAAGGCCCACTGAAGTGTCTTGGAAAGCGCAGCATTATTCAGTGTGTTGATGTAATTTCCACTGAAACAGAAAGATAGGGCGGGACATATCAAACAGCTCCTCCCCTTTTTAAAAATGGCCAATAGCGTTGCGTTTATATCACAGCTCCACCAGAGCCGTTGAGCTCAGGAGTTTCCTACGAATCTGCTCTATTGCTGAATGGTAGGGCTGGGTAAAAAAAATCGATTTTAATCGATTCTCATTTTTACGAACCTATATCGATTCTGAAATCCCAAGAATCGATTAGTCTAGTCTGTTTTCAGTTGATGAATGAGCAGAATATGTAGCGCCTCCCATCCAATAAATCGCAATAATCTTTGTTACTTTTGATATGCAAAGTCTCAGATTTCAAATGACGTCCATTTTATTATGAGATTCAAAAAATAAATACAGTTTTGCCGCTGTTTAATGTGGCGTGACAGATCGCTTTAGCGCCTCAGTTAAAGAGAAGCATGTGATCATCCTCTCCTCCGCTTTAATACCAGTTACAGCGCGAAATAAACATGCATGAACATCTGAAGGTATGTTAAAATATACAGTACAACTTACTGAAATCCGTATCATGTCTCGTGTAATCGCTCAGTGTTTCAACCTCGGAAAGACGTCAATAAAACAGCTTATAAACAATGTCACGTAACGTCACATTTACCTCAGAAAAACATATTCAGTGACCATAAACTCATTAGTCAGCTAGAAAAGTGCTCTAGAAAGCAACATTCTGATAAATATAGCTATGCACCTTTATATATTCATTATCATTTTTAATGTTCTTCAATATTTAATGCATGTTTGAAAAAATCAGTTATGACAGCCGCAATTTAAATGTTTATATTTCAAAAAAATGAACTGGAGTAGAATTATGATTGTGTAATTCTAAACTTTATTCATAATAAAAACATCATTGAATGTAATTTAGGTGTTTGACAAGTGACAGATTTTAGTCATAGCTTCAGCGTCTATTTATAATGTAGGGGCGGGGTGCTTTAGATTCTAGAGAAGCATTTTATTGGACAGAAGATCTGACGGGAAACTAAAGTCATAAAAATCATTGACTCATATTGGTGGAAGTGACGAGAATGTTAGATTTTATCTTCTTAATGCAAATTTTGTCATTGTTTTGGACAGTAAGGCTAACATATTCATACTAAAAACTTCAGTTTTGGTTTCATAGGGACTTTAAGTTGTTTTGTATTTCAGTTGTACCAACTGAAATGGTTTGATGGATGTAATTAAAATTTTTTTCTAATGCATTTCCTCTTGAAACAGGAAGTTGGAGCGGGACATATCAGAAGGATTTTTTTAAAAACAATGGGTCTCATTCACCAATAATTGCATGGATTATTTCACATCCGTTCGCATAGGAGATATTCTCAATACGCAGTACTACGCACATTAATTTGTTCTTAACTTTGTGCGAATGTTAATGAATTTGGCGTGTTTTAAATGAGCGAAATTAGTAACTTGCATAAAACACGCCCAAACGATCTCCATTTATTGGCTTAACGTAGATTTTCTTACTCTTTTGTTGAAGCCTATATGATGATTAAATGTATATATAAAATAATTTAATCTTAACACAATTATAAGGCCACCCAGTATACATCTGGTGTCAGTCGTTCCTAGGGATGCAAAGGGTTCGAAAATTTCCAATAAACTTCAAGAAACTTTCCAAATATCCAGAAAGATTCTGGAAATACTGGAAATTTTCCACCCCTTTGCCACCCTAGTTGTTTCTACTTTATTCATAAATTTAGAATAAATTATTACAAAGGTTATTGGCGAATCATGATTTGTTCATGAAAACATTTGAATGCAGATTTCGTGCACAAATTTTTGCGTACGCACGATTAGTGAATGAAGCTAATAGCCTCATCATAAATTAAAAAGGTGAATTTTCTTCACATTAACTACACTTATCCTGTTATTCTAACTCTGTCTGAATCACAATACTGTTGTTGATCTAGATAAGATGAGTAAATATGAAGCCTGTGTGGCAAACACACACAGCCCTGGTGGCTTCAGGCGTGGAAAATCGATTCATTCTCTCTATTCAGGATGTTCTCTATAACCGCACCCTTAGAGCGTTGCATCAGCTTCACTGACTCATGCCATAGTCACATATATAACATGAGGAACACTCATCTTTGAGCAACTCGTGAGGTTCATATTCTCATTTCCATGCAACTCTGTTATTCAGTCATTAAACAGATGGCTATAAAGCTAACGTTGGCACTACTTCACCTGTTTAGCATCATCTTGTGTTTGTTGTCATCCACATTGTTGTCATCCCATATGTCCAGTTTATAACAGGGCATGGAAAATCCACAGCACGATATAAATATACGTTAATAAGCATGTCTGAGAGTTTGACAGATATGAACGAGATCTGATTTGAGGGTGTGGAAAGAACCAGGTCAGTTTGAGATGAATTTGGAATATTTTCCGTAGTGCGGTCGTTCTTAGTCTTTAAAAGGCAGGAGAGCAGGTGAATGACGTTGCTTATAACTTCTAAAAGCATCCGTGGGACATTCCTGAACGAGACCCCCAGAGTCTAATCCGTTCCTCTGGAATGTTTCTATTTGGCTTGTGCTGGATTTTACTTGGGTTTTACCTCAACAACAACTGTGGCGCTCACCCGTAAGCTCTTAAAATACTTGCCTGTGCACAACAAGATTGCTCCCCCTCCTGTCACGTTTATATAAATAGAGATTGCTCTTTTGTTTTATCTGTACTTAAGAGATAAATTTGGACTATGAACCATATTGTCCTCGGATTTATTTACAAAACCTGTAACATTTTCCAGTTCAATCAATTGCACAGGTACATCTGTGCCATTCCTCTCCGTTTATCTATTTAAGCCAAATATTGACGATGCTTATAAACGTATAATACCAATCGGAAGATGCGAATCGAATCATGATTTCAAGATGAATGGCGACGTGCATATGAGCCGGCTTACAATTGCCGAGCTGCAAGTATTTATCATGTTTTGTCCATTGATTTTTGCAAAAAAAAGCACACATGGACACAAAATACCAATGAATTGACTAAAGTCACATTTTTGAAAACAAGGCATTTCAATAACTGACTGATAACCTTTTCATTGCCTTTTAAAGTGAAATTACTAAACCTAAACATAGGTGTCAGACAGACTTGGAGGTTTTTGCAACTGAACTCTTCATATTAATTAATTTGATGCTTCCAGAGTTGCAGAAGGATGTATTTAGGTGTCAGTAGATCATGTTTTGTCTCCTGTTGCAACAACAACAACAACAACAAGTCTTTGCTCTGGTTTCTCAGGCTGTGAATTGGACTTTAGTACTCGGCCTCCCAGCGACAGTGACCCGGTCCCACCATGAGCAGCAGCTACAGCGTGTCCTTGATTGGACCTTCCCCATGGGGCTTCAGACTTCAGGGTGGCAAGGACTTCAGCATGCCTCTCACCATCTCCAAAGTGAGTGTAACCTTTACATGTCATGCAAACTTCAAATTGCCCTTTAAATGTCAATAATAGGTGCATGAGAGACATATTGTTCTTTTTGTGATCTGTGCATACTCAGCATGTTGTCCGGCGTGTGCCGTCAGGCTGTTGGGTGATGATACGGGATGGCGCGATGCCATGGACCCTGTTATGTTGCTCAAACTTACTTAGAGAGCTGATCGTTCTTGTTTCTCTCTCTCTACCTGTTGTCTTTCCTGTTGTTAGTATCTATTTCTTAAAAACTTATCCTGTATGAACAGTGCTTGTATTCATATTTCTCAGCAGCGTATCAGGCGATGCATGGAAGGACTATAGGAAGATTACGTGAATTGTTTTCTTAATACATGTTCCTGGTGTAATTGTGATTGATTCAACAGTGCAAATTATTTTAAAATTAATTTTTGGTCTTTTATTAACTTTATATATATTTTTTTTGGCTATTGGCTAGAGTTGCATGATTAATCGTTAAACGATCATGATCTTGATTCAGACACCCACACGATCTTATTCCTGAATAACGATTCGGCTCTGTCTATTAAACCTTTGACAATTACGATCACAGCGAACATTCATATCTGATCCAGAGAGCGCTGTTTTGTCATGTATAGATATGAAACGGCTTTTACAAAATCTTTTCAACCACACAGTATCATTATTTCTGTCTTACAACAATTTATTTTATCACAGAATTACTGGGATAAAAGTTTATAGTTCAGATATAAACACTGATGTCTGCAGAAGTGATCAAAATAGAGTGAATCACCTTTTGAATGTAACTTTGCGCTTCAAATAAAGATTGTATCAATTACATCGTTACACCAGTAGGTGGTGACAAGTGACTAATAAAATATGTATTTGTCATTAAATCATTCATTCAAGATACAAAAACGTTGATTCATCCAGTAATGAAACAAGTGAAGTCTTTATGAGGGAGTCATTGAATCATTCACTCAAGAGATTTGTTCAAAAACGTTGATTCATCCAGTAATGAAACAAGTGAAGTCTTTGAGTGAGTCATTGAATCATTCACTCAAGAGATTTGTTCAAAAACATTGATTCATCCAGTAATGAAACAAATGAAGTCTTTGAGTGAGTGAGTCATTGAATCATTCACTCAAGAGATTTGTTCAAAAACATTGATTCATCCAGTAATGAAACAAGTGAAGTCTTTGAGTGAGTCATTGAATCATTCACTCAAGAGATTTGTTCAAAAAAGCTAATTCATCCAGTAATGAAGCAAGTGAAGTCTTTATGAGTGAGTCATTGAATCATTCATTCAAGAGATTTGTTCAAAAACATTGATTCATCCAGTAATGAAGCAAGTGAAGTCTTTATGAGTGAGTCATTGAATCATTCACTCAAGAGATTTGTTCAAAAACGTTGATTCATCCAGTAATGAAACAAGTGAAGTCTTTGAGTGAGTCATTGAATCATTCACTCAAGAGATTTGTTCAAAAACATTGATTCATCCAGTAATGAAACAAATGAAGTCTTTGAGTGAGTGAGTCATTGAATCATTCACTCAAGAGATTTGTTCAAAAACATTGATTCATCCAGTAATGAAACAAGTGAAGTCTTTGAGTGAGTCATTGAATCATTCACTCAAGAGATTTGTTCAAAAAAGCTAATTCATCCAGTAATGAAGCAAGTGAAGTCTTTATGAGTGAGTCATTGAATCATTCATTCAAGAGATTTGTTCAAAAACATTGATTCATCCAGTAATGAAGCAAGTGAAGTCTTTATGAGTGAGTCATTGAATCATTCACTCAAGAGATTTGTTCAAAAACATTGATTCATCCAGTAATGAAGCAAGTGAAGTCTTTATGAGTGAGTCATTGAATCATTCACTCAAGAGATTTGTTCAAAAACATTGATTCATCCAGTAATGAAGCAAGTGAAGTCTTTATGAGTGAGTCATTGAATCATTCATTCAATCCAATTAAAAAAAAAATAATAATAATAATAATTAACTCAAATTAATTAAATATATATTTAAATAGACTGCAGCAATTAACATTTTGTCAGAACATCTAGTAAATTACATGCTATTTTGTTAATTGTGTATTTAGAATCGTCTGAGAATCGTGATCGCTATTTTAAACAAGAAAAATGGTGATTCTCAATTTATTTATTAACTTTATTAGCAATCCAAACGCTCAGGTCTGACTGTATTCTGGTATCATTGATCCAATAAATATCCAAAAGATAAAATTCAGACATTTTTACCTTTAAAGGTCCCGTTTTTCGTGTTTTTTTGAAGCTTTGATTGTGTTTATAGTGTGCAATATAACATGTGTTCATGTTTCGCGTGTAAAAAAACACAGTATTTTTCACATAATTTACTTATCTGTATACCGCTGTTTCCACTGTCATAAAAACGGGCTGATGACTTCCTTGTTCTATGAAGTTCCTCCTTCAGAAATACGTAACGAGTTCTGATTGTGCCAGCGGTTCCTGTGTTGTGATTCGACAGCAGCTTAGCGAACCTTGCCCGGAAAGGTCACGCCTCTTACCATAACGTGGAGATGCACGCGCTCAGTGTTATTGTAAACATGTCTTTAATTTTACCCTATCAATTTGAGCCGGAATCAGACCCGGTGATTGGACTGCGGGATGAAAATAACAGCGTTTCGACGACATGGCGACAAACACACTCTACAAACGCAACTCTTGTGTATTCCTGTGGGCGGAGGTTAGTCAAAAAACTGTTTTAGTGACATCATTAAAGAAGGAAGTAGAGGGATGTAGTCCAAACTGGCCGTTCGATGTAGGCGACTTCTGTTAAATAAAATATCTCGCTTGGCATTGAACTTTGAGCTTTAAAATTTTACAGATTTTATTTATACTCTAACAACAACATTACACACTAACTAAAGTTTAAAACATAGGATCACGAAGAACAAAAACAATAACAAAAAACTTTAACAAAAACAATGTGTAAACGTGCATTTTTGTCTTAGTTATTCATTGTCTGTATGATTGGATTATTTGAAGGAAAAAACAAAACAGATTTTTCTTCTCTTTTCCTTATACTGACATATTGGTCAACATTGCTTTAATTAAATTCATGTGATTGTCATCATGATGCACATTTTCCATCTCATTTTTGTTATCTTTGAAAAAATCAGAGATCTCTTCCTCAACTAACGTTTTTGTTGGTCATTTTGTTGACTAGATTAACACTTTTAAACACTGGCTGATGTCACATAAGGCAAAGGAAAGAAATATTTGTTAGGTCTGACTTTACACATTTCAATAAAACATTGAATGAGTGTAAAGCCCTACTGGAAGGTAAAACTGAGAATCGTCCCCATAAGAGTGATATGAAATGTTGTATTTCTGAAAAATGTAGGCCAAGGGAAGCATATAAAGGGAAAACAATAAAGGTCCCAGAATAGACCCCTGGGGCACACCACACAAGACAGCTGCAGATGATGAGGAAAAATTTCCTTTGTTTACATATTGACAAAAAACAAAGATCTCTTCATCAGCTAACATTTTTGTCATTCATTTTGTTGACTAGATCAACACTTCTAACACTCTGGCTGATGTCAGATAAGGCTGTTGACCTTTCTTAGGTCTGACTCCAATTCAAGTCCTGGCCTACAATTTTTATTTTTACTACATATACTATTTTAATCGAAACACGTCACTTTATGGCCTTAAAATTAGTTGCATGTTGATTTAAATTTAATAATATCATTCAGGGATATAACTTTTAATATAACACATTAGAGGTTATATTACCAAAGGATTTCCACCAGGAAAAACAGGCATCTGTTTGCGGCTGCAGGAAATACATATAAAGTCCAAGTAAGACACAAAGTTAATGCGTTTGGTTGCCGGATATATTATTTGCCAAGAAAACCTCACCCATCAGTTCTGCTTAAACACAGGCCATCTGGCTCATTTATTCAGCTTATTTCCCATTGATCTTCATGTCCATGAACGGCCCCCAAATGCAGGTCTCTCACCTGGCTTCCACATGCAACTCTGGCCTCAGAGGGACGTTATGTATCATCTGCGATGGAGATGAATCTGTAGCACAGGAGCTCCAGTGCGCCAGCTGCACTCTTAACACTCAAGCAGAGACTTTAAACCCCAGGAATATCAGTCTGGAAGCACTGCGACCATAAATCTATGCTCGGATTTGGCAGTCGGCACTGGCTGGCGTGCTTTAAGTGAGGAGATGCTGGCATGGCTTTTCTCAAGCCGTACGCTGATGAATGCTTAGTGTAGTAATCGTATTTCTGTTGTTTGCTCATGGGTGATTTGGTACTGCTCTGCTTTGACCTGTTGCTCTGCACATCCAGGGCTCAATCGTGTATAATGGATAGGGACAGGAGCGGAAACTGTGGGATGTTGAGATATCGGGATGTATATGTCTCTTGTTATCTGCTGCTTCGCCACAAAGGAAGGCCTTTTATGGGATTGCGGCTTGGCTGTCCGCTGGGCACCGAGTGGAAAGAGTGGCCTCACATGCCATGCACACGTCACTGCGTAATGACCGAAGAGAAAAAGAGTAAGTCCTGGGGTGGATTGAGAACTGAACAGCCCGAGTTAAAGCGATAGTTCACACAAAAATGATCATTCTGTCGTTATTTACTCTCATGAGATATTTTGGAAAAATGCCTTTGTTGTTTGAACCACAATGTTTATCTAACTATCATGTTTTTTTGTACACATTTTAATTAGTCATATTCTTTATTTTTATTCATTTTTTACATTTTATATACACCACCGTTAAAAAAGTTTGAAACGCGTTAAACTGATCAAAAATGACAGTAAAGACATATTTCTATTTCAAATAAATGCTGTTCTTTTGAACTTTCTATTCGTCAAAGAAAACAAATGTATCACGGTTTGCACAAAAATATTAAGTGTTTTCAACATTGATAATAACCAGAAATATTTATTGATGTTTCATCATATTAGAATGATTTCTGAAGGATCATGTGACACTGGAGTTATGATGCTGAAAATTCAGCTTTGATCACAGGAATAAATTACACTTTACTATATATTCACATAGAAAACTGATATTTTATATTGTAAAAATATTTCACTATTTTTACTATATTTTTTGATCAAACAAATTCAGCCTTGGTGAGCAGAAGAGACTTTCAAAATCTCACAGACCTCAAACTTTTGAACGGTAGTGTATTAATGTAAATGTTACAAAACGTAACGCAAACAAGAAATATTGGGCCAGATTTAGCGCAAACCCTCTTTTCGCGTTAAAAATGTACTGTCAGGATTTACTATGAGAAACTAGCGATGAAAAGGCATGGACAGGGTTATTTATGCGGCTGACTTTATAGGATTTTCCCTTTCAGACGCAGTATTTATGGGAGCAGAGTTTTTAAATCAATAACGCAGCGTGATTTACTAAGGTTTGCGCTAGTCAATTTACTGGTATTTGCGCCATTATTTAACGCCCAAAAAAGCATGTCTTAACCTATTTTGCACCTGATTATCATCGGCTCTGCTTGCTTGTGACCATATGCAAATTTAAACAGTATGGAAATTATCTGGCTGTATCTGCGACTACTGATCAGTTAAAAAATGCTTAATCGGCTCCAGTATGATCTGCTCAAGACATCCCTACAATGAACATTTCATAAGTAATTTTACTAATGCCGCACTTCGACCGCTCTTGCCCGGCTGTGATGAGCATGATGGATGTATTAATTGCTCCTCTGGATGTTTTCAGAAGGGGTGCGCAGATGTTGGCTGAGGTTAATTCAACCGAATGAAGTGGTCTTGTGCCTCATCCGCCCGTAGGACACGTGGAACCGTGCGAGCAGGACCGTGACGCTTTTACAGCAAAGCTCCTCTGGGAGATAATGGCTCTTCCTGTCAGAGGAAGTTATTTATACTCTCCGGGCAGCTGAGAGTGGGGGAGATGGAGGGACTGACACCAGCAGCGGAAAACTCTGGAACCAGATCCATATTATCCCTTATTTGGTCTGGTCGCATTAAACTTTTCGGCTTCGGGGCGAAATTATCTCCGGTTTTCTTTTGATTCATACTTAAAGATTTTCCTCTCACGTTCTCCTTCCTCAGCGCTGGATTGATTCATGCCAGCCGGCCGATCACTGGAGCCGCACCCTGGATGTGTCGAGGCCTGAAACACATGCCGCAGTCGCACAAACCCACTTTACAAGAGTGACGGCGAGCCAAAACTGCTGCTTGAGTTTCGTACGGATGTCATAAATGCTTTCGCCACAAATCGCCCATCTGCTCTTACTTAAGAGTATTAAGTAACTTTTTGCCATTCTGACACAGTGATTGGTGCATGCTGAATGATATCAGACCTTTTTTTTTTAAATTCAATTACATTTTTTTTTTTTTTTTGCATCAGGCATTCTTTTTTATTATTATTATTTTAAGTATTTCACAACAATGCAATGTGAAAAAAAAAAAATATATATACTGCCAATGTCATCTGCATTTTACAGATTCAAAAATATACAAATTAATACCTGAAATATAAATGCCTTAAATTAGTTCTATAAATGGTGTATCGTAATTCTGAACATGCTTGGAGGTTAATATATGATGTACTTCAATTTATTAAAATAAAAATTATTTTATTTATTTATATTTGTACATTAACTGAAGTAAAATCCCTTATTTCAGCAAGTTGCTCAAGTATTTCTCATCGTTTAAGTTGAATTACCTACGTAAATCAACTAAAACTTATTAAAAGATAAATAGACATAAACTGAAGCTAATGGAAATGACAAACACGCACATCAAAATTACAAAAACTTAAAAAAAAAAAATACAAACAGAAAATATAAAAATAAAATCTAAGTCAAAATATTAACAAAAATAATTAAATATAGCTGCAAGCAGCAATTACGGAGTTAAGCCGAATAAGAGCAGAAAATGAAACATCTGTGATCATGAGGTTAGGATAAAGCCGTTTAAATTACATCAGTTAAAGCACTTATAACATAACATGGTTTATAACTTCTGAGCAGTAGGTGGCGTTATGACGAACCTCTGCATGCACACTCAAGTCATGCCTGTGATGACATGTACCAAGTTTCGTATCAATACACAAAACTTATGCAAAGATACAGCCACATATCAATTTTGCCGTGCTCGCAATCAAATTTTTTGACGCAGTATAAAACAACGCTTGAGTCTATCAAAAATCTTTTAATAACTTTTTGTCATGAGTGTCTGTAGATGCTACATACCAAATTTCATACAAATCGGAGAAATTTTGTATAAGGAGTTTGAAAAAGTAGGTTTCGAATAAAATTCAATATGGTGGGCATTAAGTATGGTAGAATATGGCAAATTTGGTATCGTAGGACTCGGCATAAGCCGACAAATCTAATGATGTAAGTTAAATGACAATATGTTGAATTTTTCATGTTATAAGCATTTTCATAAATTTCATTATATATCTTGACCACTAGGGTGCGCTGAACTAAAACTTTACAGATCCTCTCAGAACATGGCCTCGATGAATCATACTGAGTTACGTAATGATACGTTCATAAAACAGCATTTTATGACAAAATTCAAAATGGCAGATGCCCAAAAGAGACACTTTTCCTATCTCTGCACCAGTAGGTGGCGCTGTGACGATACTGTGCATGTACCTCAAGTCATGCCTGTAATAGCAAGTTTTGTGTCAATACACCAAATCATTGCGAAGATACAGCATCAAATCCATTTTTGGAGTGCTCGCCGTCAAATTCGTTTATGCACTATACGAGAATGGATTGGCCAATCAAAAATCTCTTAATAACTTTTTGCCTGGAGTGTGAGTAGATGCTACATACCAAACTTTGTGCAAATTGGGTAAATGGTCTAGGAGGAGTTCGAAAAAGTAGGTTTTTCGGAAAATTCCTTTTGAAAACCTTTTGTTTCTAGGACTTGCACATCAAAAGTTATGAGCATAAACATGCGTGAATCTTTGAACTGTTGGTGGCGCTAGAGGGTTTGAGGTAGAGACTCCAAATTTGCTATGGTAACATTTCAGACTGTACTCTATCTGTGTACCAAATTTCGTAACTTTTTACCATAGGGTTATAGGGGCTGCCTGCCATAGACTCAAGCGGAAGAAGAATAAGAAAGCTAACAATTTCAACAGAGGTCAATTTAATTAAATTTATTTCGTTGTTTGTTTGTTTTTGAAATTAAACAAATGTGCACATTTTTAAATGTATCCATCTGCCCTTTCCTACAGTACTGAGGGATAGATATCACAGGAATATTGGATATGGTTCTCTTTATCTTTGAGTCTGTTTGGTCCCATAGAGCAGTGTGACTTACACTAGAGAAATAGGTTCAGTGTTTGATTTATTAGCCATCAGGAACATAAAAGCTGAAGGCGTCGGGTCATAAAACAGTAAAACTTAGTCACTGTCAACTCGAGTAACACGACTCTCATGTGTAAGACTTCTTAAAGAATTAAAGTCTGACAGGGAATCTCGTTGTGAAAGTCAAACCTCCTCGCAGATTTTCAGAAGTGGTTAATGGATGTTATCTTGATTTGTCGTCCTATAAAGTGCGTACCGTCAACAAACTGAGAGCTGCCAGCTGGAATCAGTCAGATAAGTCACTTTGCATCAGCGCTTCAGTGCTCTGATCCGGCCGGGACGCTGCCTCCGGTTTCCCAGCTTGCCTCTGTGCATTTAGACCGATCCTTTGTCATCAGGAACCTGCTGTTAATCTCATCTCGTAGTGGAGGTTGAGACGGCAGCTGCCAGTGTTGCTTTTGGAGCGACGGTGAAGTGTTGATATTGCCATGGTCACGGGCCAGACGCTGCACCACAGAGCCGCCTTTGTCTGCGAGTCCCAGAGTCTGGGATCGGCTCTTTGAGAGATGAGTAAGGTCAGAACCGTACTCTATGCAAACGCACACATGAATGTTTGTTCAAAACATTGCAAGCAATCAGTCCCATTCTGCATGCTTGACATGCTTTCTTGCATTACTGTGGCAGTAACAAAACTCAGCACTTAAAGGAACGAAGCTATAAACATGTTAAGTATCTGTAATTTGCTCAGCAAGAACTTTTGCTTCACTATGATAGTTGAACTACACGAGTTTGACAGAAATATATTTATAATTTCGGTAACACTTCAGTATAGGGAACACATGTTCACTATTAACTACAGCTTTTGCCTCAATTAACTCCTAATTTACTGCTTATTAATAGTTAGTATACTAATAAAGTAGGATTAATGTTATTCATATGTATTCATATAGTAAAACTGCAAATAAAAATATAGCTGCAAGCAGCAGTTATCGGGGTTCAAGCTCTTTAAGGCCTTTAAGCACATGCATAAAAAGGTATAATGTTTTAATTAGCAAGCCTGTAACCATCTTGATCATAGATGGAAAGACCATTTACAGCCAAAACAGGCAATTTACCATAGGAAATATATCGTTTTTAAAGCTTCTTAACAGTTACCGAGGTTGAGCCAAAAACCTAGGACTAGTTTGCCAAAGTTGTTTTTTGAAATAATCTCCAATATTTAATGAACGATTCAGTTGACAGCTGTGGTCCTAGAGGCAAAGTTGCTCTGAATGAAGAATTCTACCATGTGGTACGAAAAATCGTGCGATACACAATCCTTTACGCATGTGAAAAACGTGAAGGCGCCCCCTTTGAATTTCTCACAGGCCCAGCGAGTTTATTTTCCGATCGGCCTCCATTAACCTTGTCTGATAGCTGCTCGAACTTCATTGGCCGATGTTGGCCATGTTTTTTGAGATACGCCAATGTCTTCATAGACATCATGGCATGGGACGAAGACACTGCATGCCAATTTTCAAGTCGATCGGACTAACGGTGAAGTAGTTATAGCCATTTTCATGTTTTTTTTTCTTGTTATAGTGCCACCAAGTGGCCAATCGCCACATCCTTTTTCACGCGACCACAGAATGAGCTCTTACGTAGGTGTGCCAAGTTTGGCGAAAATATCTTATTCCGTTCACGAGTTATAGCCATTTTAGTAAAAATGGCTTCACCCGCTTCGAACGTTTTGCCGGCCCTTAGTGACCGTGAATCGAAATTTCAACCTTTTTTTTTTTTTTTTTTTTTTTTTTTTTTTTGATAATTACGCAGAATCTTGCTGCACTGATTTGGTTCTAATTGGGCCAAAAACCATAGGACTAGTTTGCAAAAAGTAGGTTTTTCAAAAAAAATCCAAAATACCCGAAAATTTGGTACAATGCATTTGGTCCGTCTTGAGCCAAGGATTCCAATAATAGAAGACATTTGATATAATAGATAGATAAATGGATAGATAGATATATGCATATGTATTTATTGAAATTGAACAAATGTGCTACAGTATAATGTCAATTTGTTTTTGAAATTTGATATTGCACTTGTATAGCTAGAAGTGTTTGCATTCATGTATTTGCATAAAGTACGTTTCGCACCTAAGCAGAAAGTCCTGAAGTCGTGCTTGATGTGTTGAGGAAGTGTTTTGTCTTTTGTTTACTTGAGTGGATGTTTCTGATTATGTCCTTGGAGAAGATGAACCCTGGATCTGGAGTGTCCTGACAGCTTTATGTGCCGCAGCAGGTTGTAAAGCAGAAGTTTGTCTGAGGTCTGAGTTTGATTTAACCGTGTGGTGAGAGTATAGATCAACTAAACCTCCAGACAAAACAGTTATTCAGGATCTTTCAGAGCCTTTGTTCTGTGTGTAATTGTTTCCGTTAATAAGGAAAACTAGGGAATGCTCTGGAGTCTGCTTTGAATAACCGATGGGCCTTAGGAGATTTTTCTAAATGCATCCGAGACCCAATCTATCAACATGAAATTTAATATGTTCTTTCCTCTCGTTTTTAGACAAAACACTAACACACTATTTTAAGAGCCCTAGAAGGATGTCTGCGTGAAGGATTTACTCAGCGAGCGAATGCCGTGGGTGACGCTCTGCATCGTTGCTCCCATGATCCGATGATGCTCTTGTTTCCTCATAATATTTGCTTGTCCGTGGCCTCTCGAAGTCATCTGACCTTCAGATGTGGGAGGGATCCGGCATGACTTGGGGAATGGAATGGTTTATTTGGACTGATTTTAACCAAGGCTGTTAAAACACGATAAATAATGTGTGCAATGACAAGAATGGTTTATCAGGGAGGGGAGTTTGTTATCTTTTACTGCTGTTTCAGTTCAGAAGGAGCCAAAATGATCCGAAATGTACATTCAAAGAGTCTTTCCTTTCAATAGTGTAGAAACAATGAGTTTCTATGCATGAAAAAGCTCCGTAAAGTCCCAGTTGAACTCCCTGAAACACCTCCATTGTAGCCTTGAGTTTTCTTCACAATATTTCTCATTTAAATAATTCATACGCAGAATAAAGGGGCGGGGCCTGATTGAGTTAGTTAGTAGCGTGTTGAAACTGGTGGTTATGGTAAGGGGCGGGACGTTTCCCAAACACCAGTCAGAGCGCACTGCTCCAGCCAACCAATCAGAGCACATTGTGCTTTTCAGAAGGAGGGGCTTCATAGAGACAGAGCGTTACTGACAGACTGGGAAGAGAGGAGCTGCAACAATGGAGAATATAAGGAAAATAATCAACATTCAAGCAGGAAAACCTGCTCAAGTAGAGCCTAAAAACACAAAACCTTTTTCAAAGTCTTATTTCTTTAAAATAAGGTGTTTAACAAACTTGGCAGACTTTTCATTTGCCGTCTTTTTAGGATAATTGCACATAATTAGTGAATTTGTTCAAATTGTCCCAAACATGATCATGATTGATTTTGTTTGAACAAGATTGTATAATCCCGACATAAGCAATTACAATTGATTTTTGAACTTCACAACAAATCGTGTCGTGTGTAATTGTGACGTAGTGGTATCTGTGACTTCTTGTAGAAATGGTTTCATGCTATTCACCTCATCCCAGAATGACGTTATCAAAGCGATTGTGTCTGATGCTCCATTATGCAATGCCTTTTTATCATCATCTCGTACATATCTCATTGTGAATGATTAACTAGCGTGAGCTGAATCGATACTCACCCGTCTCTTGGTAACAGAGGCAAGTTTAATCAGATGCTAGCATTGTGAAATACACCAATCAAAACAGCACCGTTTTTCATTATCGTTTAAGCGTGTTGAATCAGATGCTATGGTCTATTCATGACATGAACTGCTTTTGGCTTTTCTAGATTTGCATGACTTGATGCCAATGTAAAGAAAATCTCTGTTCCGAAACTTATTGTGCTGCCTATCTAGATAGATCATAGACGTGAAGGCTGTGCCAGAAAGTACAGGCTGCATATTTACACCGATGCCCGTCTTTTAGCCCAATTTGAAGTCAGCATCGCATGTGTCATTCACAGAGGGGCAATCCCAGAATAAATTGCACTAGGGCTGGGTATTGACACAATTTTCACGATTCGATTTCTATTCCCATGCTTTCGATTCGATATTGATTATTTTGGATGTAGTATATCAGTATATCTCTCAACTAATGCTGTAAACTACACATGGGAGTCAGTTGGTACTACTTTACTGTAATATTGAAGGTTAAAATTAACTTACTAGGTACAAATATGCCTATATACGGCATCTAAACAGAAACACTTTGGATTGCAGAACAAGGGAGCCAAATCTGAGAACTAAAACCATTGAGTTAATCCGTCCTGGTGTCTATGAGCTCCACTCAGATAAATATACAAACACTTAAATTACACTCAATTATGTTTTTTTGAAATGTAAACATTTAAATCGTGGCTGTCAACTGATTTATTCAAACATGCATTAAATATTATAATGAATATGTAACGGTGCATAGCTATATTTATCAGAATGTTGCTTTCTAGAGTTCACTTTTCTAGCTGACTAATGAGTTTATGGTCACTGAATATGTTTTTCTGAGGTAAATGTGACGTTACGTGACATTGTTTACAAGCTGACGTCTTTCCGAGGTTGAAACACTGATTGAGCGATTACACGAGACATGATACGGATTTCAGTAAGTTGTACTGTATATTTTAACATACCTTCAGATGTTCATGCATGTTTATTTCGCGCTGTAACTGGTATTAAAGCGGAGGAGAGGATGATCACATGCTTCTCTTTAACTGAGGCGCTAAAGCGATCTGTCACGCCACATTAAACAGCGCCAAAACAGTATTTATTTTTTGGATCTCATAATAAGATCGACATCATTTGAAATCTGAGACTTTGCTTCATATCAAAAGTAACAAAGCACAAAGATTATTGTGATTTATTGGATGGGAGGCGCTACATATTCTGCTCATTCATCAACTGAAAACAGACTAGACTAATCGATTCTTGGGATTTAAGAATCGATATCGGTTCGTAAAAATGAGAATCGATTAAAATCGAGAAATCAATATTTTTTACCCAGCCATACATTGCACAAGCTCAATTAAGAGAAATGTCGATTTATTACTATACTTTTTTGTTGAATACATAGAAGTTAGAACATTCAGAATTTAATTTGGAATGCTCTCCAAAATTTGAATTGTATTTGATTGACGTAGCAAACAGAAGGCAGAGTTGCAATTAGATTTTGAATGTTAGGAAGTATAATTAATTACTACGACTTGATAAAACATTGTTTGATAGTTAACCTTTTTGGAAAACACTTTGCAATACCTGTGTTATTTTAGTGTCATTGAGATACTATTATAGTTTTTGTCAGGGTTGTGTTTTTTCTGCTTAGTTTCGGTTTGTTTTCTGTTCCCTGCATGTATATGTTGACCTGGGCTGCGTTCCACTCCACTTTTAGACACGCACTCCTGAAATTCCCTAAACCTTTCCCCTCTGGGAAGTCCCTGCCACCATTTTGAAGTGCGCTCCAATTCGTGAAGTGGACGAGGAAAGTTTATATGGACAGACCCTCATCCCCTCGATTTTGACTGAGGGATCGAGTCTACTCAGATGTACACTTCAAGCAGCTCTATATCCCAGCAGATCCATATGAACAAACCTCTTCCGGAAGGTCAAATGCACTGCGTAACCAATGAGGTTCATTCTCGCAGCACGTCTGCAAGAGGTTTGTTCTCGCATGTGTAGCAGGTTTGGTTGAGCTTCTGCTGATCAATGTTTACATGCGAGTAAACGTTGATCAGCAGAACAAGCGATGGATTCTCTTCAGAAAATTTGGACTAAACCCATCGATTCATATGGATTAGTCTTCCGATCTCTTTATGAAGTTTTTGAAGCGTCAAATTGGAAGTTGCAAAGGCAGTCAATGGAAGGAAATCTGACAGCATTCTGTCATCAAAAATATCTTAATTTGTATTCTGAAGAAGAACAGCAGTCTTACGGGTGTGGAACGACACGAGGTGAACTAACCCTTTAAAGATGCCAGCTCAAATTAATTCAATCTAAATTATAAACGTTCTGATATCGAGTCACTTTTGTGGTTCTGTTCCAGTTAAAGGATTAGTTCACTTTTTGATGAAAACATTCCAGGATTTTTCTCCATATAGTGGACTTCAATTGAGCCCAAACGGTTGAAGGTCCAAATGTCAGTTTCAGTGCAGCTTCAA
The DNA here is from genome assembly GCF_018812025.1 of Megalobrama amblycephala. Lineage (NCBI taxonomy): Eukaryota > Metazoa > Chordata > Actinopteri > Cypriniformes > Xenocyprididae > Megalobrama > Megalobrama amblycephala. The sequence goes on from NC_063045.1 coordinate 61,581,517, forward strand.
AGGGCTTTAAACGATACCAGACAAGGAATAAGGGTCTTATCTAGAGAAACGATTGGTCGTTTTCTAAAACAAGTAAATGTATATGCTTTATATAAACAAATGATCGCCTTCCAAGTGCTTCCGCCAAAACCGCACTTTCGTATTCTTTAAAAAGCTTACGCTGTATGTCCTACGCCTTCCTTATTCAACTTACAGAACGAACGCGACGCCAGTTCCATTTTTTCCGTAAGTTGAATAGGGAAGGCGTAGGACATTCAGCATAAGCTTTTTGAAGAATACGGAAAGCGGAAGCATGTGCAAGGCGTTCATTTGTGTTTATAAAGCATATACAGTTGTATTTTTTTCAAAAATAACCAATCGTTTCTCTAGATAAGACCCTTATTCCTCGTCTGGTATCGTTTAAAGCTCTTTGAAGCTGCACTGAAACTGACATTTGGACCTTCAACCGTTTGGGCTCCAGTGAAGTCCTCTATAAGGAGAATAATCCTGGAATGTTTTCATCAAAAACCTTAATTTCTTTTCGACTGAAGAAAGAAATACATGGACATCTTGGATGACATTGGGGTGAGTAAATTATCAGGAAATTTAAATTTGAAAGTGAACTAATCCTTTAAGATGCTGATTTAGTAGACCGCAGCCTATCTAGTCAATAGACAACAAGTCATCTCACTAGGTTTTGGTCCAGAGCTCCAGTATGTGAGAAAGGAAAACAGTAGGTGTTTTTTTAAAGTCTGTTCCTGTCTTTCCAATCGCCTCATGCTCCTTTTTTGGTAACAGATAGCATAACTGGCCTTTCACAATTCCGTTGTGTGTCGTTAACTACAGCACCAGACGGAAACGGATACCTTCTTCGGTTTCTTCTGCTGAAATTTCCCTCCCTGTTTGGTTCAGTCAAGAGTCCGTCTCGCCGTCCACTCGCCTCCCATCAATGTTTAACCTCACAAAGCTGTCTGCTTTCTGTCAGCTTGACATTTGATACTCACGCTGAACAAATATGCTCTAATTTTAGCCGTCTGCCAGTGTTGAGCGCTATATTATTCCCTGAAGGCTCTCTTTTAACCTCGCTCTGCTTAGCGCCGTACCCATCGCACACAGGAAGGCTTGGAATGCTTTTGTAGCATGTGAACATACCGTATAGGTTTCACACACGTGTGTGTTTGAGTATGAGGTAAGAGCAGGTCGAGATTCCATTCAGAACAACAATCTAGCGTTACATAAGCATGAGGCGTTTAAGAGAACAGGAAGATGAATGCTTTCCATTGGGCTTCATCAGCCTCAGATTTCCTTGGCTAATGTCTTTGATGAATAGCTCAAGGATTCCATGAAGGGTTTTGGTTTGAAAGTAGTGGTTTCGGTCTGGCACAGTCCCGACTAACAGGCCTTATACTTTATGTGAAGGGTAAGATAGCTCGATTAAATGTTTAACCCTGTGTAAAGCTTGACATATAAAATAATAGTCTGAAAGATCTGTTTTTTCTTAAACCATTTATTAAACCGCATATGTTTTTTTTTTTTTTTTTTTTTGTTCAAGTATCATATTTGATGCATCAGGCTTTTATGGCTCAGAGTCTGATTGATATAGTGAGAATATGAAGGAAAAAACGGCTCAATTTTATTCAGACGGCCAAACAAAATTTGCTGCAGATGCTGATGTTTATATGGACAAAGAGTGATTAAATTCTAATTCTTAGAATGTAAACCAATGACATCTTTATAACAGATATAGCAGATACTTAGATCAAATGCATCTGCCAATAATATGTCTTAGTAAGATGATATTTAAATGCTTTAGTTTTATGCTCTGTAGTTTTAAAGTGGACCTATAATGCCCCTTTCACAAGATGTAATATAAGTCTCTGGTGTCTCCAGCTCAAAATACCCCACAGATCATTTATTATAGCTTGTCAAATTCGCCCCTATTTGGGTGTGAGCAAAAACACACCATTTTTGTGTGTGTCCCTTTAAATGCAAATGAGCTGCTGCTCCCGCCCCCTTTCCAGAAGAGGGCGGAGCTTTAACAGCTCAACAACAACAAAGCTGGAGAATCTCACGCAGCCAAAATGACGACGGTGTTCAGCCTTACATTGTTCAAACCGGAGTCGACACTGATGGAGAGACTCAGGAAGAAGTTACAACTTTTAGGACGTTTCTGAATGGTTAGTGGATAAATTGATGTAGTTGCTGTGGAGTTGATTCAACTCATCCACTAGCATGTGCCGTCATGTTCATCTTTTGTGTTGAATTGACCCTCGTTTGTGAAGCAGTCCGGCGTAAAATGACGGCATATCAACAACACTCTACTACAACAACTCTTCCTCTTCTCTAAAGCAGCCCAACATGGCCCCGCCCCCTTTGTTGTGTGTTCTCGGGGGCAGGGTTTATGTAAATTTAGGGTTTGTGATGTCACTAACCCAGGAAGAAGCTTGTTGTAGTCCCTACCAGCCGTTTGTTGTAGTCCTTAAAAAGCGATTTCTGTAAAGGAAAATATCTCCCTTTGCATTGAACTTTGAGCGTCGTAACTTTGCAGATGTTGTTTATGTTCAATATTGTTCATTGTTAGTTCACATTAGTGAACTAATCTAAACAAACTGTAAAATTCGATATTTAGGGCCCAAGCAAAAATTCGCGCAGGGCCCTCTTGTTTTTCTAAGGATTATTATTATTATTTTTTTTTTTTAGGGCCCAAGCGAAAATTCGCGCAGGGCCCTCTTGTTCTTCTAAGGATTATTATTATTTTTTTTTTTTTTTTTTTTTTTTATTTTTTTTCCGTCTTCCGGGGCTTTTTGGGGGCCTTAACATGCTCAAAAACTCTTGAAAATTGGCACACACATTGGAATCCGCGGCCATTAGGACGCCGGAGAGGCTGGTACCCGGGCGTGGCAGGGGGGCTCGACAGCGCCCCCTTGAAAAAAGTCTGAAAATTTGGTCCATATATTAAACACGCTTGCACGTATTAGTATGAAACTCAGTACACATATAGACCTCATCGGGCCGAACAACTTTCGTGCTCTAAGTTAAACACCACGCCAACAGGAAGTCAGCTATTAAGGGTTGTTTGAAAAACGCATGCTCTGGAATTTGATATACTCCTCCTAGACGATTAATCCGATCGCCACCAAACTCGGTCAGCATGAAGTCAAGACACTGATGATTAAAAATTGCCAGGGGATTTTTGATATCTCGAACGGTTTGGCCGTGGCGAGGCAACGAATTTATGGCGAGAAAAAGGAAACAGGAAATGTGTTATAACGTCTGCATACATATATTGATCTTTATGAAACTTCACGAGTGTGTTCGTTATAGGAGTCTGATCACATGGATGTGACTATTGTGAGTCAAAGTTATAGCGCCACCAACTGGCAGCAGGAAGTGTATCACTTTTTGAAATGTTTTGAGATCACCCTCTTATTTTTACCTGATTTGCTTCAAACTTCATCAGTGTAATGTCAATACACAGCAGATGTAGACCTATGACAGGATTTTTGATATTTGAAATATTGTTGCCATGGCAACAGGTCAAACTGTAATAATATTCTTGAGTGTTTTTGAGGCTCTTAACATGCTTCAAATTGCATGAAACTCGACACACACATCAATATTGTCAACCAGTAGACATGGACAAAGCCATAGAAATGGGCGTGGTGGAGGGGCTCAGTAGCGCCACCTTTTGACAAAAGTGGGGGGGTTAGTTTTTCCTACAATCACCAAACTCGGTACACATATTGTTCTCATCAAGCCGGACAATTTTCTAATTTACATTCATTAGCTCCGACCAACAGGAAGTCAGCTATTTTGGTTTGAATGTTAATTTTTTGAAAAAACAGGCTATGAATTTTATACTACTGCTCCTACAGGGTTTATCCAATTTACACCAAACTTTTTTTAACTTGTTGCTAACACATTGAAGTTGTTTAATTGCAAACGGATTTTGGATATCTCAAACGGTTTGGCCGTGGCGAGGCAACGAATTTATGGCAAGAAAAGGGAAACAAAGTGTTATAACTTCTGCATACATTAATTGATTTTGATGAAACTTCGGCTTAGTCTTCGTTGTACAAGGCTGATCACATGGATGTGACTATTGTGATTCAAAGTAATAGCGCCACCAACTGGAAGCAGAAAATGTGTCACTTTCAGCATACATTGAGATCACCCTCTTATTTTTACCTGATTTGCTTCAAAATTCATCAGAATAATGTTAAAACTTGGCACATGTAATCCTTTGAAAATGGGCAGGGAGGAGGGGCTCTATAGTGGCACCTTGTAGTGCAGTAAATGTGGAGTGAATTTGACATAGTCCTTTGATGTTTAACCGTTTTAAGTGCCTATTGCCCGCTGTGCACAGTTGCCCTGAAGCCACCGGGGTGGCGGTGCCACCGGGCTTGGGCCCGCCATCGCTGCTCGCAGCTATATTTATTATTATTTTTTTTTTTTATTTTTTTTTTTTTTTTTCCGTCTTCCGGGGCTTTTTGGGGGCCTTAACATGCTCAAAAACTCTTGAAAATTGGCACACACATTGGAATCCGCGGCCAACAGGGCCGGGCAGAAGCTGGTACCCGGGCGTGGCAGGGGGGCTCAACAGCGCCCCCTTGAAAAAGGTCTGAAAATTTGGTCCATATATTAAACACGCTTGCACGTATTAGTCTGAAACTCGGTACACATATAGACCTCATCGGGCCAAACAACTTTCGTGCTCTAAGTTAAACGTCACGCCAACAGGAAGTCAGCTATTAAGGGTTGTTTGAAAAACGCATGCTCTGGAATTTGATATACTCCTCCTAGACGATTAATCCGATCGCCACCAAACTCGGTCAGCATGAAGTCAAGACACTGATGATTAAAAATTGCCAGGGGATTTTTGATATCTCGAACGGTTTGTCCGTGGCGAGGCAACGAATTTATGGCGAGAAAAAGGAAACAGGAAATGTGTTATAACGTCTGCATACATATATTGATCTTTATGAAACTTCACAAGTGTGTTCGTTATAGGAGTCTGATCACATGTATGTGACTATTGTGAGTCAAAGTTATAGCGCCACCAACTGGCAGCAGGAAGTGTATCACTTTTTGAAATGTTTTGAGATCACCCTCTTATTTTTACCTGATTTGCTTCAAACTTCATCAGTGTAATGTCAATACACAGCAGATGTAGACCTATGACAGGATTTTTGATATTTGAAATATTGTTGCCATGGCAACAGGTCAAACTGTAATAATATTCTTGAGTGTTTTTGAGGCTCTTAACATGCTTCAAATTGCATGAAACTCGACACACACATCAATATTGTCAACCAGTAGACATGGACAAAGCCATAGAAATGGGCGTGGTGGAGGGGCTCAGTAGCGCCACCTTTTGACAAAAGTGGGGGGGTTTGTTTTTCCTACAGTCACCAAACTTGGTACACATATTGTTCTCATCAAGCCGGACAATTTTCTAATTTACATTCATTAGCTCCGACCAACAGGAAGTCAGCTATTTTGGTTTGAATGTTAATTTTTTGAAAAAACAGGCTATGAATTTTATACTACTACTCCTACAGGGTTTATCCAATTTACACCAAGCTTTTTTTAACTTGTTGCTAACACATTGAAGTTGTTTAATTGCAAACGGATTTTGGATATCTCAAACGGTTTGGCCGTGGCGAGGCAACGAATTTATGGCAAGAAAAGGGAAACAAAGTGTTATAACTTCTGCATACATTAATTGATTTTGATGAAACTTCGGCTTAGTCTTCGTTGTACAAGGCTGATCACATGGATGTGACTATTGTGATTCAAAGTCATAGCGCCACCAACTGGAAGCAGAAAATGTGTCACTTTCAGCATACATTGAGATCACCCTCTTATTTTTACCTGATTTGCTTCAAAATTCATCAGAATAATGTTAAAACTTGGCACATGTAATCCTTTGAAAATGGGCAGGGAGGAGGGGCTCTATAGTGGCACCTTGTAGTGCAGTAAATGTGGAGTGAATTTGACATAGTCCTTTGATGTTTAACCGTTTTAAGTGCCTATTGCCCGCTGTGCACAGTTGCCCTGAAGCCACCGGGGTGGCAGTGCCACCGGGCTTGGGCCCGCCATCGCTGCTCGCAGCTATATTATATTATTAAATTATAATTCAAATTCGCCCCAATTTAGGTGTGAGCAAAAACACGCCGTTTTTGTGTGTCCCTTTAAATGCAAATGAGCTGCTGCTCCCCGCCCCCTTTCCAGAAGAGGGCGGAGCTTTAACAGCTCAACAACAACAAAGCTGGAAAATCTCACGCAGCCAAAATGACGACGGTGTTCAGCCTTACATTGTTCAAACCGGAGTCGACACTGATGGAGAGACTCAGGAAGAAGTTACAACTTTTAGACGTTTCTGAATGGTTAGTGGATAAATTGATGTAGTTGCTGTGGAGTTGATTCAACTCATCCACTAGCATGTGCCGTCATGTTCATCTTTTGTGTTGAATTGACCCTCGTTTGTGAAGCAGTCCGGCGTAAAATGACGGCATGTCAACAACACTCGACTACAACAACTCTTCCTCTTCTCTAAAGCAGCTCAACATGGCCCCGCCCACTTTGTGGTGTGTTCTCGGGGGCGGGGTTTATGTAAATTTAGGGTTTGTGATGTCACTAACCCAGGAAGAAGCTTGTTGTAGTCCCTACCAGCCATTTGTTGTAGTCCTTAAAAAGCAATTTCTGTAAAGGAAAATATCTCCCTTTGCATTGAACTTTGAGCGTCGTAACTTTGCAGGTGTTGTTTATGTTCAATATTGTTCATTGTTAGTTCACATTAGTGAACTAATCTAAACAAACTGTAAAATTCGATATTATATTATTAAATTATAATTCAAATTCGCCCCAATTTAGGTGTGAGCAAAAACACGCCGTTTTTGTGTGTCCCTTTAAATGCAAATGAGCTGCTGCTCCCCGCCCCCTTTCCAGAAGAGGGCGGAGCTTTAACAGCTCAACAACAACAAAGCTGGAAAATCTCACGCAGCCAAAATGACGACGGTGTTCAGCCTTACATTGTTCAAACCGGAGTCGACACTGATGGAGAGACTCAGGAAGAAGTTACAACTTTTAGACGTTTCTGAATGGTTAGTGGATAAATTGATGTAGTTGCTGTGGAGTTGATTCAACTCATCCACTAGCATGTGCCGTCATGTTCATCTTTTGTGTTGAATTGACCCTCGTTTGTGAAGCAGTCCGGCGTAAAATGACGGCATGTCATTTCAACACTCTACTACAACTCTGTATCGTTATCAGTCCCAAAAAATCTTATCGGTGCATCCCTAGTATCAAATATGATACAGTAGATTTCTAGGTTTAAGGATGCACATTAAAGGAGTAGTTAAACCTCAAAATGAGTCATGAGTCTTTTTCCTACACAAAAGATGTTTTGTATGATTATGCAATACAGAAGCTTTGTGATCAAAGTAGTTCTTCACATATGTTCAAACTTGGCACTAGGTCTAATTATCTGCACGTGTGATTGATATCTGGGAGATTTCAGTCTGTTCCTCACACAAAGCTATCGTATGACTTCAGAAGACTTGATTGGTCCACTTTCATGGGGCCTTTTTGGAGGTCTTTACTGCGTAAATCATCATCCTCTTTACCATCTACTGCTTTAGTTCTTGTTTCCCAATGAATATGAACCTTGCATGTCCTGCTCCAGTTGTATCCACGTCCAGGGTTTAGCGGTCTGTCCGGGCGTGTTGTCAGCTCTGTGGAGTTGGCGGATGGTGGTTAAAGCTCAGAATACTTCCAGCAAAAGGTTACTGCGGCTTTCGGCATATAAAAGTCAACAAAAGCGCTGCGGTTTTGACTCGAGAGCGCGTAGATGTTTTGTGGCACTTTCTAACTTGTCATTTTTGGGAGCAAGAACATAGGGCTCAATTATTAAACCGACATTCACAGAAACCACATGGACTATTTTCAGTTCTCCGGCGTTCAGAGTTGCAGTGAATGTTTGGAGCAGCAGAACAAACACTTAATAGAAGAAACAATTCATTCATGTCCTGATGAGGGTATTTACCAAACTTATTAAATGAGAAATGTAATGATTGAAAATGCACCAAAAGAGCTATTTATCTGAACATTTTGCAATAAAAATTTGTGCAGTGTTAATAATATGCGTATTGACTATTAAAAATCTCTAGATTCTTCGGAGACACAATTTAAACTGAATGATTTCTTGTGGTTGCGGTGTTATAAATTATGGTAATTACACGTCCTTCTGGAATACTTCATTCTTTCTGATTGGTCAGTTGCTTCATTCTGCAAACACAAAAATACAAAGAAAGCCATAAATACATAGTAAACAAACACAAACATACAAAGCCAAACAAAAACACAATAAACAAACACTAACATACAAAGAAACACAGTAAACAAACTCTAACATACAAAGCCAAACAAAAACACAGTAAACAAACACAAACGTACAAAGAAAGCCATAAAAACACAAACACTAACATACAAAGAAACACAGTAAACAAACTCGTAGCATACAAAGCCAAACAAAAAATACAATAAACAAACACTAACGTACAAAAGCCAAAGAAAAACACAGTAAACAAACACTAACGTACAAAGCCAGACAAAAACACAGTAAACAAACTCAAACATACAAAGAAAGCCAAACAAAAACACAATAAACAAACACTAACGTACAAAAGCCAAAGAAAACACAGTAAACAAACACTAACGTACAAAGCCAAACAAAAAATACAATAAACAAACACAAACGTACAAAAGCCAAAGAAAAACACAGTAAACAAACTCAAACATACAAAGAAAGCCAGACAAAAACACAACAAACTCAAACATACAAAGAAAGCCAGACAAAAACACAACAAACACAAACATACAAAGAAAGCCAGACAAAAACACAGTAAACAAACACAAACGTACAACGAAAGCCAGACAAAAACACAGCAAACAAACTCAAACATACAAAGCCAAACAAAAACACAGTAAACAAACACTAACGTACAAAGCCAAACAAAAAATACAATAAACAAACACAAACGTACAAAAACCAAAGAAAAACACAGTAAACAAACACAAACATACAAAGAAAGCCAGACAAAAACACAACAAACACAAACATACAAAGAAAGCCAGACAAAAACACAGTAAACAAACACAAACGTACAACGAAAGCCAGACAAAAACACAGTAAACAAACTCAAACATACAAAGAAAGCCAAACAAAAACACAATAAACAAACACAAACGTACAAAAGCCAAAGAAAAACACAGTAAACAAACTCAAACATACAAAGAAAGCCAGACAAAAACACAACAAACACAAACATACAAAGAAAGCCAGACAAAAACACAGTAAACAAACACAAACGTACAACGAAAGCCAGACAAAAACACAGTAAACAAACTCAAACATACAAAGAAAGCCAAACAAAAACACAATAAACAAACACAAACGTACAAAAGCCAAAGAAAAACACAGTAAACAAACACAAACGTACAACGAAAGCCAGACAAAAACACAGTAAACAAACTCAAACATACAAAGAAAGCCAAACAAAAACACAATAAACAAACACAAACGTACAAAAGCCAAAGAAAAACACAGTAAACAAACTCAAACATACAAAGAAAGCCAGACAAAAACACAACAAACACAAACATACAAAGAAAGCCAGACAAAAACACAGTAAACAAACACAAACGTACAACGAAAGCCAGACAAAAACACAGTAAACAAACTCAAACATACAAAGAAAGCCAAACAAAAACACAATAAACAAACACAAACATACAAAGAAAGCCAGACAAAAACACAGTAAACAAACACTAACGTACAAATAAAGCCATAAAAACAAAACAAAAAAACACAAAAACACATTATTGTATAATGACACTAAACTGTATAATTGCATGAATCAGGAAATCAACGTGTTTTTAAAAAATACAGAAGTAGAAATGATCACATAATAACCTCAGAGCTCATTGTGAACCTGTCTTAACTTTTAGACTGACTGTGGAGAAAAAGAGTGGAGTTTTTACTTCTGGAGCTCACTTGTTACACACACACACACACACACACACACACACACACACATTATCGGGAGACTGAGGCGAAGCAACATCTTTCAATTTCATCTTCTGCTTTCAAAGGGAAAGTTCAACTGTTCTGACCTCTGAATCACTCAGATATTCAGCCAAGATGAAAGAGTCGAGGAGCGGTCCAGCTTTTGCTGCTCAAGGTACTGATTCTGAGCTTTCTAATCATTTGGAAGTGAGCGAACGCTTTGATCTGATATATAAAAAAAGAACATTTACAGGAAAACTCGACTCTAAATCACGCTTTGACTATCGTCCAGCCCATAATACCACAGCAGGTTCTGGCTGTTGAGAAGAACTTTTAGCTTGATCATTTATATCGTCTGCATAAATAAATGTGACGACTTAAATCATCGCAAAATATCATCGCACAGCTTTATATGTGAAGTCGGATTTACAACTTCATCCACATACAGTGCGCTCATGTAACGCCATATATAGTGTTTGAGGGTTCGTGTTAAAACTAGAGGATCTTTTTGAAGAGTACAGCATCTTTTCTCACTCAGATTCACCTTTATTTCTATACAGAGTGTTTCAAAGCAGCTTCACGGTGATTATTAGCGTGACAAATGTTGTATTGCCAATAATAGTGCAAAATAACAATAGTGCAGATGGAGTAAACGGGTAAAGTATATTTTAATTTTTTTTCATTTTTTCATTTTTATTTTCAGATTTATTTATATATATATATATATATATATATATATATATATATATATATATATATATATATAAAAATTTAATTCTATTTTATTTATTTTTATTTTCTTATTTTATTGCTTTATTTCATTTTTATATTGCTTATTTATATTTAATTTTTTATTTTATTTTATTTTGCTTATTCTTATTTTTTATTTTATTTTTATATTGCTTATTTTATTGCTTTTATTTTATTGCTTATTTTTATTTTATTCATTTTATTGTATTTTTTTATTTTATTGCTTATTTTTTATTTTTTATTTATTTTTATATTGCTTACTTTTATTTTATTTTATATTTTTTTTATTCTATTTTTTTATTTTATTTAATTTTAGTGCTGATTTTTATTTTATTTTATTGTATTTTATTTTGTATTTTGGCTTTGCTTTGCAAATCTCAACTGTTTGATTGTTTATATCGTCGCAAAATATATTATTATCTATATTATCGCCCAACTATAACGCATGAAGATGTTTATAAACATTAACATCATGTAAAGCTGAAGCTTTGAAACAATGTGTATTATGAAAAGCGCTTTACAAATCAAACTGATTTGACTTGAAGAGACTTCAGGATCTATATCCAAAAATCATCCATTCAGATTTAATTGCCTGTATCTAAATATAGACTTTTACAGGCTTTTCCAGAGTCATTTCCTGTCAAAAACAAAGAGCAACAGGAAACAGGAATTCTGCTCTTTTGACTTGAACCCCTAGCAACCTTTTGAAGCAATGGACCCTGTTTCTAGGGTTATTCTACAGGGACTTTTAATTTGACAGGAAAGAGTTTTATAAGCATGCAAAGAGTTTTCCATGAATGCCAATCCCAGTAAAATCCGAGCACGATCCGTACGACCGCAGCGTGTTGAGCATTAGCTTGAGCCGATCTGGTTTTAATCGTGAAGTCAATGAAAACTCGTCCGTCATGTCAGGCTGGCTCACTCCGCTCTCTGATTTACAGCTTTCGTGAGTTTGTGTGCTAAAAATTGCGAGCGTTTGGATTCATTGCCAGGGAGGCCGGGTGAAAGTGGTGTGGGTCTGATCTGACTTTGAACAAGCCTTTATTTAGGCTGGTGAGAGAAGATAAAGAGTTGGTGTTATCATACATGTTTGCATTGACCATCGCGTGACATCAAGTCATGTATTCTGTTTGACCAGTTACAGTTTTTACTCTCATTTGTTGCTTGTGTTCATTGTGAACCCGTCACACGTCACCTTTCTCCACTGTGGCTCTGTTTTATTTCTCCAGGGTCTGTAGAGACTGAACAGGCTTGTCCTCATTAAGCCGACCGACACACATGCTGTTGACCCGTAATTAACCGATCACAGACACACAAGTGTGTTTGAGGGTTTGTGTTTCTGTGTTTAATCTTTTTGACGAGTACAGCATCTTTTCTCACTGTCTGTTTCAGTTTAGTGTGATATACTTTATACACTTATATTGCCAATAGCAATTGTGCAGATGGAGTAAACAAGTAAAGGAACAGTTTCAGTAATGGTATTTTTTTCTTATATTGTTTTATATTTTGTTTTATTTAGTTTTGCTTTATTTATTTATTTATTTATTTATTTATTTTAGAACGCTTCGCTCTTCTTTTTTTTTTTTTTTTTTTTGCAAAATTCATATTATTTTATTTTTATATTTTATTATATTATATATATATTTTTTATTTTGCTTTTCTATGTTTTTGCAACATTCATAATATATTATATATTTATTTTATTGTTTTATATTGTTGTTTTTTTATTTCATATTGCATTATATTTTAATTTACTTTGCTTTTTTATTTTATTTTTATTTTGTTTTGACAACATTCATATTATATTTTATATTTTTTATTTTATTGTTTTATATTGCTTTTTTATTTTATATTTTATATTTTATTATTTGGCTTTACTTTGCTATTTTATTTTTTATCTTGTTTTGGCAACATTCATATTAGATTAGTTTTTTATTGTTTTATATTTCTTTTGTTTTATATTGCATTTTAATTATTTATTTATTTCATTTTGCTTTGCTTGTCTTTTTTGGGGCAACATTCATACCATATTTTTATTTTATTATTTTATATTGCTTTTTTTGCATTATATTATATTTTATGATATTATTATTATTATTATTATTATTATTATTTTTTTAATTTTTTTATTATAATGCTTTTTTATTTTTTCGCATTGCTTTTCTATTTTTTGCAACATTCATAATATATTTTATTTTATTGTGTTATATTGTTTTTTTATTTCATATTGCATTATATTTTATTATTTTGCTTTTTCTATTTTTATTTTATTTTGTTTTGGCAACACTCATATATAATATTTTTAATTTAATTTTATATTGCTTTTTTTATTTATTTTATATTTTTTATTTTAATTTGCTTTGCTTTGCTATTTTATTTTCTATTTTGTTTTGGCAACATTCATATTATATTATTTTTTTATTATTATTGTATTGTTTTGTTTTATATTGCATTTTTTATTTATTTATTTTTTGATTTGCTTTATTTTTTATTTTGTTTTGGCAAAAGCCAATATAATCAGATTAGTAAATTGTGATGGTAACAAGATATTTCATTGATATTTTGCTGTCTGATGTGTCTTGAACGTTTGATGCCTTTTAATAAATGTGCTATTTATAAAGTGTCCACTACCCATGGACTTACAGAGATAAAGTGAGTAGCATTCAACTGGTCATGTGATCTCAATCCACTCTGTGCAGAATAAGTCCACTGTTATTAGGCTGCTCACTAGAGTCACATGAGTGGACGTCATTGAAAACAGTTTTTTCAAAAGTACTATTCATTATTCACATTGCACCTCACAAGTTTTCTTTTATACTCATATGTTTCTGGGAGCTTTCTTTCAGTAACAGCCATGGAAATGAAAGCTCTTGCAGTTTGTTCCTCCAGCACTGGCTTTCTTTCTTCCTTCTCCGGCTTTGGAATGTTCTGTTTTGTTTGTGTTGCCATGGAGATCGACCTGAGAGTTCCAGACTCGCTCGTATGGATCTCCGGGATCACAGGAACATTAATGACAGGCTGCTTGTGTCCGAGTGGCTTGATACTGATGTTCCTCTGTTTGATGGATTCATTAGGCACATCTGGAGCACATCTGGCTAAAGCGCCTCATATTAGGTGTCAATTATTAGCTATTAGATGTGGAAGCTTTTCCATTTATTTCTCTCAAGGTTTAAGTCAATCATCACCGTATAAAAAAAAAAACTTGCAAAGCAACATTTCTCTTTTTCATTTAGTTTAACTTGATTGTATTGAAATAACTGAAATGAAAATTAATATGGATATATTTAAAAACTAGCACATATGTTGCTAGTACGTGCTATCGCACTGCTAGCATATTCCAGATTGATCCAGATAGTTCCTGGATGGATGGATGGATGGATGGATGGATGGATTGATTGCTCGGTAGATGGATGGATGATTGATGGATTGCTGTATGGATGGATGGATGGATGGATGATTGCTCGGAAGATGGATGGATGGATTGCTCTGAAGATGGATGGATTGATGGATTGATTGCTCTGTGGATGGATGATGGATGGATGGATTGCTCGGAAGATGGATGGATTGGTGGATTGATTGCTCGGTAGATGGATGGATGAAGGATGGATGGATTGCTCTGTGGATGATGGATGGATGGATTGCTCTGTGGATGATGGATGGATGGATTGCTCTGTGGATGGATGGATGGATGGATGGATGGATTGCTCTGTGGATGGATGGATGGATGGATGGATGGATTGCTCGGTGGATGGATGGATGGATTGCTCTGTGGATGGATGGATGGATGGATGGATTGCTCGGTGGATGGATAGATAGATGGATGGATTTATTGCTCGATGGATGGATGGATTGCTCGGATGGATGGATGGATTGATTGCTCGGTGGATGGATGTATGGATGGATGAATGGATTGCTCTGTGGATGGATGGATAGATGGATGGATTTATTGCTCGGTGGATGGATGGATGGATTGATTGCTCGGTGGATGGATGGATGGATTGATTGCTCGGTGGATGGATGGATGGATGGATGGATTGATTGCTCGGTGGATGGATGGATGGATTGATTGCTCGGTGGATGGATGGATGGATTGATTGCTCGGTGGATGGATGGATGGATGGATGGATGGATTGCTCTGTGGATGGATGGATTGATTGCTCGATGGATGGATTGATTGCTCGATGGATGGATTGATTGCTCGGTAGATGGATGGATGGATGGATTGATTGCTCGGTGGATGGATGGATGGATGGATTGATTGCTCGGTGGATGAATGGATGGATTGCTCGGATGGATGGATTGATTGCTCGGATGGATGGATTGATTGCTCGATGGATGGATGGATTGATTGCTCGGTGGATGGATGTATTGATGGATGAATGGATTGCTGTGTGGATTGATGGATGGATGGATGATTGCTCGGGACATGGATGGATGGATTGCTTGGTGGATGGATGGATGGATGGATTGCTCAGATGGATGGATTGATTGCTCGGTGGATGGATGGATGGATTGATTGCTCGGTGGATGGATGTATGGATGGATGAATGGATTGCTGTGTGGATGGATGGATGGATGATTGCTCGGGACATGGATGGATGGATTGCTTGGTGGATGGATGGATGGATAGATGGATTGCTCGGATGGATTGATTGCTCGGTAGATGGATGGATGGATGGATGGATAGATGGATGGATTGATTGCTCGGTGGATGGATGGATGGATGGATTGATTGCTCGGTGGATGGATGTATGGATGGATGAATGGATTGCTGTGTGGATGGATGGATGGATGGATGGATGATTGCTCGGAAGATGGATGGATGAAGGATGGATGGATTGATTGCTGTGTGGATGGATGGATGGATGGATGGATGGATGGATGGATGGATGATTGCTCGGGAGATGGATGGATGGATTGCTTGGTGGATGGATGGATGGATGGATGGTTGGATGGATGATTGCTTGGAAGATAGATGGATGGATTACTCAGTGGATGGATGGATTGTTTGCTGGATGGATGGATGGATGGATGGATGGATTGCTCTGTGGATGGATAGATGGATGGATGATGAATGATTGCTCGGTGGATGGATGGATGAATGGATGGTTGGATGGATGATTGCTTGGAAGATAGATGGATGGATTACTCAGTGGATGGATGGATTGTTTGCTGGATGGATGGATGGATGGATGGATGGATGGATGGATTGATTGCTCGGTAGATAGATGGATAGATGATGGATGATGGATGGATTGATTGCTCGATGGATGGATATTAGATGGATGTTGCTGAATCATCCTAAATATATTAATTTATACCATCAAAATTATTTTTCATGAGTTGAATCAAGTAAAACGACTTTTTAAGGAAACAACAGCAGGTTCCAGTGAATCACTGATGCTGGAGTAACTCTGTCCAGAAGGAATCAGGCTCTTCTTCTCAAGACAAATGTTCCTACACTTCAGTGTGTTTGTACTTTTATTGTATAAAATAGTCCGTGTGACGTAAGAGATGTATTTCAGGAACACGATGTTGAAACACCTGGTTTGTCCCGAAACGCTCCTGGAATGTTTGACAGTGAGAGAAATCTCCCAGATCCATATAAGGCCTTTAAAGAGACGTTAAACCACCTTAACAAGCTCTCTGTGACTCCACGTCTGAAAAATGCAGCGTCCAGAAACTCATTCATTCAGCCGCTGAAAATGAAGCCCATCAGCATTTCAATCGGCCCGTGTGACTGTGTGAGGCCCTCCGGGGGGAAAAACACCGGCTTGCTTTGAGTCACTCCATGAGTGTGGTCCTAATGCGTTGACAGCAAGATCTTGTAACATATCGGCACGTTTTCAAGTCTCGATAAAGATTAATGGAGGAAAAGCAGGCGTTCCACTAAAGTTAACTTTCAAATATTATCTTTCCACAGTTAAAGGAGGAATGCCTTCATAAGGCGAGAATCTCTGTTCTTCAAATGTTAAACTTTTGGCTTTTTATTGAGCCAAAATTCAGCATTAGTAGTACCAGAAATAACTGGGTTTGTGGTTTGAGGCGATGCAAACCAGTCCAGCTCATTTGATACGTTTTATAAGTCATTTAACACAGTTGGCAGAAGGTTTGTGGTGATCGTATCATTGCCGAACACACATGTAGATCCACGTTGAACCTGTTTTGGTGCACAAACAGTAAATGATGCATTTTTAATGTAGCTTGATGTAGTTATTGTTAATCGAGGAATGGAAACTTCCCTTGGGCCTTGTTTTGACAACACGCTCGCAAATACACGGATGCATTCGACAGAGAGTGATGATCCATGGGTTTATCGTCAGACATCTTTATGGGGAATTTCACCTTAATTTGATTTGCGTTTGTGACTAATTTGAGAGGCGCACATGGAAGCGTTTGGCTGCCGTCCATGTCCGAACTGAAACGAATGTTGTGTCTTATTTTGTCTGGTTTAGCATAACTCACGTCCGGATAACAACATGTGGCGTTTTTCTTCATCAGTTATACTCTGAAGTGCTTCTCTGTAATTATTCACATCACCATACTTCACATGGCTGGTGTTTTAGCCACTGTTCTCTCATTTCTGCCTCCTCTTCGGTTTAAATTGAGACGCAACGAGTCTTGGTGGCTCAAATGAAGTTTTAGATTAAGGCCCTCTTCATGTAAATGTCACTGGTTACTGGGATTGCGAGCCTGTTTTGGGGATGTTATGTGATAAGTGTGTGTGTGTGTGACGTGGCCCGTGATACCCTCAGACGGCTATAAAAGGAGAACGGCCGCAGAACTTCGGTGTCGTATCTGAGCAACCGTTCATTAGCGTTTACTGCCCGGCATTAAACCGGCGCTGATTCTGCGGCGCGTTCGACGACTGCCAAGTGGAAGAGGGCGAGTATCTCGTCCATTTGGCTTTCTAGAGATGCTTATCTGCCAAACGCATGTCATGGGAAGTGTTCGGCTTCGGTTTATACCAAACAAAGGTTATTTGTCCCGTTTGTTTCATAATAAGGTCAGTGTGAAATGAAGGAATAGACCCTGTTTACTTTCTTTCTGGTGTTGCTGGCCTTACTGGGAATGTGAAATATATATATATATATATATATATATATATATATATATATATATATATATATATATATATATATATATATATATATATATATATATATATACTTCAATTATTATTTAAATGTATATATAGATTTGTTCCATTATTACATATATTTAATATTATTTTTTATATTTATATAATGATATATTTTATATAATTTTAAATTGTGTATATATTTTATTTATAATTATTATTTTTAGTTTATGTATTATATATTTATATAAATCCAAATAAATCCATCCATCCAAATCCAAATTTATATATTTATAATTGATATAATTATAAATTTTTATTTTCATTATTATTATAAAAAAGAAAAAAATATAAATATATATATATATATATATATATATATATATATATATATATATATATATATATATATATATATATGTGTATATATAAAATTTATTTTTTTTTATTTATATATTTATTTGTGTATTTTTTTATTTTATTATTTCCTCATAGAATGTTTATAATGTATACATCACATTATGTAAGTAAAATAGCTTTCAAACTGTGTTTTCTGTTGGCTTAAAGGTAGAAACGTAGACATGTAAAAGTTCTCCTGTCACACATGATCATAACTCGGCGTACAACATCTGTTAAAAAGCCTTGTTAATCTTTCATTTTGAAAATGCTGCTAGAAATATGATGGATAAAACATTTAAAGGCAAACGTAAAGAAAACTGTGAGATGTTCTGTTTGATTTGGGGTGGAGTTCTCCTCTGCGGTGGGATTTGATCCTTGTTGCCTTTAGCTTTATGAGGCTGAGGTTTAGTTTATGACGTTAATAAAAGTGATGACTGCTGGGACTCATGCTAATGTTAAGCGGCTTTCATACACACACGTGTCTGTATCAGTTTAGCGTGTTCTCTGACCGGGTGAAGACCCCTCCGCTCTCGTCTTGTTCCTGTGTTCTCGGGTCTCCTTGGCCCATTAAATTCGATTCAGGCTTTGAGGCCCGGCTGTTGTCTTTGACCTAATGACTCGAAGAGCGCTGGATTAGTGTGTGTGACCCCGTCAGACTCCCAGAGGTGCGTCCTTAGAGTTGTGGGACGGAATTTAAAGTTGTGACCTGCTGCTGGAATAATGCAATGTGGCGTAGATCATTATAGGGCCATTTTTTCCATTTCATTTTTTCTGGACTCAGATTTAATGTTTAAATGAAATGTTAGGAATCAAAAATCATGTGTAATTAATTGAAATCGTGAACTTATACAAGTAAATTCCATTTTTATGACTGGATTTCTCAAAATTATAGGGCCCTAATTTCTGAACATGTCAAGATGAGAGACTTTTATTGGTCACATTAAGCCTTTTTGTCTTTTAAAGATAACAAGAAATCACAATTCACTTTCTTGAAGGAACATTTCACATAAACATACCTGTGCTCATGTTGCTCTAAACGCGTTTGACCCTAAAAAAATATCATGGAATCAGGCAAAACTTTTGACAGGATGAAGTGTTTCTTTCATCAATCCCGCATCACAAATGTTGTTTTAAAGCTGTTGGCCAAGAGCAGAGCAAGTCTTAATCTGACTCCGGAGGTGGGAAGGTGCTTTAGTTGAGTTAGTTGCTTAGCAGATGTGAAATGATGAATGACTGATATTCATCATGCATGGTTGCATAATTCCTCACATGCACACCTGTGCATGAGTCCTTCTTGCTCAGACACATCGAGCAGCACAGACTCCATGCCAGCTCACTTTATAGTATGCAAGATTAACTGAAATTTATACAATTTAATCTATTAAAACTAGTGCTGTCAAATCGATTAATCGCGATTAATCATATATATCTGGGATGAAACGCCCTTTTTCACAATGCATGCGATCCTTCTTGGAAAATTTTTCAAAGATAAACTTTTAAACCTTTTTGTTAGAGATGCACCGATACTAATTTTTTCTACTGATATCCGATTATTTAGAGTGATATCTGCCGATAACGATACCAATAGTTTGGGGGTTCTGCCTTTTATACCTTTTTTTTTTTTTTAAATTAATGATAATTATAATTAATCATTTTATTTTAAATTATTATGTTGAAAGAAATGCAAATAAAAACATTATTCTCCATTTCATCAACTTATTTCACAATAAAAAAACACATTACTCAAATTAATATTAACATGCATTCTGAAGATTAATAAGACTTAACTTTCTGAATATTATTAATTCATATAATTACTATTAATATTGAACATCAAACAAATCACAAATTCAGTGCATTTTCCTGCCCTCTTTTGATTGGCCGAAAATATCCCTGACTATCGGCTGTTTTTAAACTATCGACCGATACTGATTATTGGCCGATATATCGGTGCATCTTTTCTTTTTATCTGAGCTTTATTTTGTTAACCCGTTTCTCACTATGAAAAAGCATCTCATTAGAATATAATGATGGGGAAACACTTGTTTAGTTTGTGGAAATATAATATGAAATTCATATTTATACTTTTTGGTATTGGATGAAATATAACATGCATTTCTCTTGACTGGGGTTGCACGATATATCGGCCACCATATCGGTATCGGCCAATATCAATATTCATTTTTAATATTATCGTTATCGGCCAGATAATAAAATTTGGCCGATAAATAATGCATTATTTCCTTCAGCTGAGACATTTCAGAAATTATATTCTATATATAAATAAATATTACATTTCTAAGGCAGTTTTGCTTGTATTCTTGGTATTGAGGATGCATTTCAACAAGCTTAGTGAAACAATAAATCCAAGATGGAAGAATAAACAATATATCGGCTACCATATCGGTATCGGCCGATATATGTTGATTTATTTATCGTTATCGGCCCGATTAAGAAAATTTGGCCAATATATATTAAAGCCGATAAATAATGGATGATTTCCTTCAGCTGAGACACTTCAGATGTTTGCCATGATGGTTTTGAATTGCTTGAAATATGATTGAAATCACTTCAAAAAGGAAAATACACTTAAATACAACATGTGCAGCGCAAGTCTGTCATTTCGGCTACACAAAATTATAATGAGAACATTATAATTGTGTGCTTGGGACATGGATTTTAATGGTGAGACTTTTGTTTTTGTAATCAGGCTCTCAAAAATTATAAACTTTGATTTAGATTTATCGGTAAATATATCGGTTATCGGCTTTCAAATATAAAGAATTATCGGTTATCGGTATCGGCCTAAATTTTCATATCGGTGCATCCCTACTCTTGACTTTTGTTGACCATCTTGGATATTTTTTTTTTCTGTAGTTGCAGTGCATTCTGGGATACCTGTAAAGAATACATGTGAGGCTTTTAAGACTCTCTGAGAATCTCCACAGAAGCTGTTTAGTTTTATTTTCGTTTGTGTAAATCATTGGAGTAAAGACTTTCCTTCCCCTGCTGTAGTTATCTAGTAAGGTATCGGGTTGTTTATTAGTCCAGACAAGAGCGAGGATGGTTTCTAAGATGGAGTCTAATAGCCCGTCAGGTCTAATCTGATCAGGTCGACAGCACTGCAGCGTCTCGGAGCTACAGATTTAAAGCCCCTAATAAATTACAGCTGGACTCCCGTGTCTCCTGAAGCTAGTATTTCATCAGCGTCTGCTCGCGTGAACGTCTCGCCGCACTTCTGCATCAAAGTATGGATCCGTCTTTCAATTAGGGCCAATAGGGTCAAAGGTCAGTGGAGCATCAGTCATTTGTTGATCTGCAGCTTCTGTGAATGGTTTGATTATTAACAGCCAGATCTTTCAGCTGTATAATCATTATCTGTCCAGAACTGCTTTTAAGTCTGGAGATGTACGGCTTACGAGATTTATTACATTGACATCAAAGCGAGTGGTCTGCGGTAGGAAGTTATTGTTATAACCACTGTCATTGTGAACGAAAACTATTAAAATCTATTAAAAATAAAGCTTAAATCAGTTTAATCAGGGTAAAGTAACTCGACACAATTGAAGTCGAGCAAAAAAAACATTTCTGCTCGAATTTTTTTTATTTAATTTGTTGAAAGATTGATTATTTGTTAGAAATTATTTGTTTGAAGACTACCACCTCTCTTTTTAATTAAACTCACAATAAATGTAGCTTAAAGAATTCAAACTTTGAAAAATTTTACTCGTTTGATTTGTGAGAAACAGACTGGATTTACATTTGCATTTTTTTTTTTTCCTGTGAATTTCTCTTCTGTAAATCACAGTTTAAACACTGTTTTAAAAGGTGATATATATGTAAAGCTTTACTTGCGCGTACACTCTAAAAAAAAAATGCTGGGTTAAAAAACCCAAGTTGGGTTAAAAATGGACAAACCCAGCTATTGGGTTGCTTTAACCAAGCTGTTGAGTTAAATGTTTGCCCAACGTTGTTTTAACCCAGCGAAGTGGATGTTTTAACCCAGTGAATTGGTTGTTTTAACCCAGCGGGTTGGGTTGTTTTAACCCAGCGAATTGGATGTTTTAACCCAGCGAATTGGTTGTTTTTAACCCAGCGTTTGGGTTGTTTTATCCCAGCGAATTGGGTTGTTTTAAGCCAGCGAATTGGATGTTTTAACCCAGCGAATTGGGTTGTTTTAACCCAGCGGGTTGGGTTGTTTTAACCCAGCGAATTGGTTGTTTTTAACCCAGCGAATTGGGTTGTTTTAACCCAGCGAATTGGATGTTTTAACCCAGCGAATTGGTTGTTTTTAACCCAGCGTTTGGGTTGTTTTATCCCAGCGAATTGGGTTGTTTTAAGCCAGCGAATTGGGTTGTTTTAACCCAGCGAATTGGTTGTTTTTAACCCAGCGAATTGGATGTTTTAACCCAGTGAATTGGTTGTTTTTAACCCAGCGAATTGGGTTGTTTTTAACCCAGAGATTGGGTTGTTTTATCCCAGCGAATTGGGTTGTTTTAAGCCAGCGAATTGGATGTTTTAACCCAGCGAATTGGATGTTTTAACCCAGCGAATTGGGTTGTTTTAACCCAGCGGGTTGGGTTGTTTTAACCCAGCGAATTGGTTTTTTTTAACCCAGCGAATTGGGTTGTTTTAACCCAGCGAATTGGTTGTTTTTAACCCAGAGAATTGGGTTCTTTTTAACCCAGAGATTGGGTTGTTTTATCCCAGCGAATTGGGTTGTTTTAAGCCAGCGAATTGGGTTGTTTTAAGCCAGCGAATTGGATGTTTTAACCCAGCGAATTGGTTGTTTTTAACCCAGCGAATTGGGTTGTTTTTAACCCAGAGATTGGGTTGTTTTAACCCAGCGAATTGAATGTTTTAACCCAGCGGCTTGGGTTGTTTTATCCCAGCGGCTTGGGTTGTTTTAACCCAGCGAATTGGGTTGTTTTAACCCAGCGAATTGGGTTGTTTTTAACCCAGAGGTTGGGTTGTTTTAACCCAGCGAATTGGTGATTTTTAACCCAGCGAATTGGCTGTTTTTAACCCAGCTAATTGAATGTTTTAACCCAGTGAATTGGTTGTTTTTAACCCAGCGAATTGGGTTGTTTTATCGCAGCGAATTGGGTTGTTTTATCGCAGCGAATTGGGTTGTTTTAACCCAGCGAATTGAATGTTTTTAACCCAGCGAATTGGGTTGTTTTTAACCCAGAGATTGGGCTGTTTTAACCCAGCGAATTGGTTGTTTTTAACCCAGCGAATTGAATGTTTTAACCCAACGAATTGGGTTGTTTTATCCCAGCGGCTTGGGTTGTTTTAACCCAGCGAATTGGTTGTTTTTAACCCAGAGAATTGGGTTCTTTTTAACCCAGAGATTGGGTTGTTTTATCCCAGCGAATTGGGTTGTTTTAAGCCAGCGAATTGGGTTGTTTTAAGCCAGCGAATTGGATGTTTTAACCCAGCGAATTGGTTGTTTTTAACCCAGCGAATTGGGTTGTTTTAACCCAGCGAATTGGATGTTTTAACCCAGCGAATTGGTTGTTTTTAACCCAGCGTTTGGGTTGTTTTATCCCAGCGAATTGGGTTGTTTTAAGCCAGCGAATTGGGTTGTTTTAACCCAGCGAATTGGTTGTTTTTAACCCAGCGAATTGGATGTTTTAACCCAGTGAATTGGTTGTTTTTAACCCAGCGAATTGGGTTGTTTTTAACCCAGAGATTGGGTTGTTTTATCCCAGCGAATTGGGTTGTTTTAAGCCAGCGAATTGGATGTTTTAACCCAGCGAATTGGATGTTTTAACCCAGCGAATTGGGTTGTTTTAACCCAGCGGGTTGGGTTGTTTTAACCCAGCGAATTGGTTTTTTTTAACCCAGCGAATTGGGTTGTTTTAACCCAGCGAATTGGTTGTTTTTAACCCAGAGAATTGGGTTCTTTTTAACCCAGAGATTGGGTTGTTTTATCCCAGCGAATTGGGTTGTTTTAAGCCAGCGAATTGGGTTGTTTTAAGCCAGCGAATTGGATGTTTTAACCCAGCGAATTGGTTGTTTTTAACCCAGCGAATTGGGTTGTTTTTAACCCAGAGATTGGGTTGTTTTAACCCAGCGAATTGAATGTTTTAACCCAGCGGCTTGGGTTGTTTTATCCCAGCGGCTTGGGTTGTTTTAACCCAGCGAATTGGGTTGTTTTAACCCAGCGAATTGGGTTGTTTTTAACCCAGAGGTTGGGTTGTTTTAACCCAGCGAATTGGTGATTTTTAACCCAGCGAATTGGCTGTTTTTAACCCAGCTAATTGAATGTTTTAACCCAGTGAATTGGTTGTTTTTAACCCAGCGAATTGGGTTGTTTTATCGCAGCGAATTGGGTTGTTTTATCGCAGCGAATTGGGTTGTTTTAACCCAGCGAATTGAATGTTTTTAACCCAGCGAATTGGGTTGTTTTTAACCCAGAGATTGGGCTGTTTTAACCCAGCGAATTGGTTGTTTTTAACCCAGCGAATTGAATGTTTTAACCCAACGAATTGGGTTGTTTTATCCCAGCGGCTTGGGTTGTTTTAACCCAGCGAATTGGTTGTTTTTAACCCAGAGAATTGGGTTCTTTTTAACCCAGAGATTGGGTTGTTTTATCCCAGCGAATTGGGTTGTTTTAAGCCAGCGAATTGGGTTGTTTTAAGCCAGCGAATTGGATGTTTTAACCCAGCGAATTGGTTGTTTTTAACCCAGCGAATTGGGTTGTTTTTAACCCAGAGATTGGGTTGTTTTAACCCAGCGAATTGAATGTTTTAACCCAGCGGCTTGGGTTGTTTTATCCCAGCGGCTTGGGTTGTTTTAACCCAGCGAATTGGGTTGTTTTAACCCAGCGAATTGGGTTGTTTTTAACCCAGAGGTTGGGTTGTTTTAACCCAGCGAATTGGTGATTTTTAACCCAGC
This sequence comes from Megalobrama amblycephala, assembly GCF_018812025.1. Taxonomy (NCBI): domain Eukaryota; kingdom Metazoa; phylum Chordata; class Actinopteri; order Cypriniformes; family Xenocyprididae; genus Megalobrama; species Megalobrama amblycephala. The sequence goes on from NC_063045.1 coordinate 61,606,698, forward strand.
GAATTGGCTGTTTTTAACCCAGCTAATTGAATGTTTTAACCCAGTGAATTGGTTGTTTTTAACCCAGCGAATTGGGTTGTTTTATCGCAGCGAATTGGGTTGTTTTAACCCAGCGAATTGAATGTTTTTAACCCAGCGAATTGGGTTGTTTTTAACCCAGAGATTGGGCTGTTTTAACCCAGCGAATTGGTTGTTTTTAACCCAGCGAATTGAATGTTTTAACCCAACGAATTGGGTTGTTTTATCCCAGCGGCTTGGGTTGTTTTAACCCAGCGAATTGGTTGTTTTTAACCCAGCGAATTGAATGTTTTAACCCAACGAATTGGGTTGTTTTATCCCAGCGGCTTGGGTTGTTTTAACCCAGCGAATTGGGTTGTTTTTAACCCAGAGAATTGGGTTCTTTTTAACCCAGAGATTGGGTTGTTTTATCCCAGCGAATTGGGTTGTTTTAAGCCAGCGAATTGGGTTGTTTTAAGCCAGCGAATTGGATGTTTTAACCCAGCGAATTGGTTGTTTTTAACCCAGCGAATTGGGTTGTTTTTAACCCAGAGATTGGGTTGTTTTAACCCAGCGAATTGAATGTTTTAACCCAGCGGCTTGGGTTGTTTTATCCCAGCGGCTTGGGTTGTTTTAACCCAGCGAATTGGGTTGTTTTAACCCAGCGAATTGGGTTGTTTTTAACCCAGAGGTTGGGTTGTTTTAACCCAGCGAATTGGTTATTTTTAACCCAGCGAATTGGCTGTTTTTAACCCAGCTAATTGAATGTTTTAACCCAGTGAATTGGTTGTTTTTAACCCAGCGAATTGGGTTGTTTTATCGCAGCGAATTGGGTTGTTTTAACCCAGCGAATTGGTTGTTTTTAACCCAGCGAATTGGGTTGTTTTTAACCCAGAGATTGGGTTGTTTTAACCCAGCGAATTGGTTGTTTTTAACCCAGCGAATTGAATGTTTTAACCCAACGAATTGGGTTGTTTTATCCCAGCGGCTTGGGTTGTTTTAACCCAGCGAATTGGTTGTTTTTAACCCAGCGAATTGAATGTTTTAACCCAACGAATTGGGTTGTTTTATCCCAGCGGCTTGGGTTGTTTTAACCCAGCGAATTGGGTTGTTTTAACCCAGCGAATTGGGTTGTTTTTAACCCAGAGGTTGGGTTGTTTTAACCCAGCGAATTGGTTATTTTTAACCCAGCGAATTGGCTGTTTTTAACCCAGCTAATTGAATGTTTTAACCCAGTGAATTGGTTGTTTTTAACCCAGCGAATTGGGTTGTTTTTAACCCAGCGAATTGGGTTGTTTTTAACCCAGCGAATTGGGTTGTTTTTAACCCAGCGAATTGGGTTGTTTTTAACCCAGAGATTGGGTTGTTTTAACCCAGAGATTGGGTTGTTTTAACCAGCGAATTGGGTTGTTTTTAACCCAGAGATTGGGTTGTTTTAACCCAGCGAATTGTTTGTTTTTAACCCAGCGAATTGAATGTTTTAACCCAGCGAATTGAATGTTTTAACCCAACGAATTGGGTTGTTTTATCCCAGCGGCTTGGGTTGTTTTAACCCAGCGAATTGGTTGTTTTTAACCCAGCGAATTGGGTTGTTTTTAACCCAGAGATTGGGTTGTTTTAACCCAGCGAATTGGGTTGTTTTTAACCCAGAGATTGGGTTGTTTTTAACCCAGAGATTGGGTTGTTTTATCCCAGCGAATTGGGTTGTTTTTAACCCAGCGAATTGGGTTGTTTTTAACCCAGAGATTGGGTTGTTTTAACCCAGCGAATTGGGTTGTTTTTAACCCAGAAATTGGGTTGTTTTAACCCAGCGAATTGTTTGTTTTTAACCCAGCGAATTGAATGTTTTAACCCAGCGAATTGAATGTTTTAACCCAACGAATTGGGTTGTTTTATCCCAGTGGCTTGGGTTGTTTTATCCCAGCGAATTGGGTTGTTTTTACAGGGTTCCCGCGGGGTCTTAAAAAGTCTTAAAAAGTCTAAAATTCTGAACTTTAAATTTAAGGCCTTAAAAAGTCTTAAAAACGGCCAGATTTTCATCCGAGGTCTTAAATTTCATTTAGTCGGGTCTAAAAATTTTTTTTTATCCATTTCCAGAAACGTTACCTGCTGAAAGTTATTACAAAGTAGCAAAAAAGTGGCGAGTCGTAGTTCTTTCTGGGGTATATTGGTGTTGGTATACGCGTTGATAAAACTACAAATCCCGTGATAAATGCAATACCTGCCCGCAAAATACGTCTGCGTCTCCTCAGAGTTACTTTCAACGAGACATGGCTAATCACAGCGTTTTCTGCTGTTGGTTACAAGCGGTACCCAGCTCCATGTACGAGGCTCACTGCGAACTTTGCAAAAAAAAAAAAAAATCAATCAGGTACTCTGGGTGTGAAGGCGCTGGAGTCACACGCCAGAGCGGAGAAACACAAGCTAGCAGCAAAATGCCTTCAGCGGACTCGGCCAATTAGCCTCACCACTGCCGTCGTCCTCCTCAATGCCTGGTCCCTCCGGTCTCCAGCGCAATATCATCGCAGCTCCGTCGAACAACCTTCGGGGAACTTTTGGATCGACTGACACATCGAAAGCCGAGGTGCTTTGGATACTACACACGGTGACTAAACACCACTCATTTAATAGCAGCAGTGAGATTAGCGATCTCTTCCAAGTGATGTTCCCTGATTCAGTATTCGCGAAGACGTACTGCGGGCCCAACAAGATCACTTATGTGGCGAGATTTGGATTGGGGGAGTTTATAAAGGGGGAATTGATTCGTACTCTTACCGGGCCGTATGTCGTAATGTTCAATGAAAGCCACCAGGACCAAGCAGCTTGACGTCCACGTTCGTTTCTGGAACAATGGTATTGTTAAGTCAAGGTACCTGGGCTCACAGTTCATGGGACAGTGCGGGACACACATATCAGATAATGTTAGATAGATAGATAGATAGATAGATAGATAGATAGATAGATAGATACTCTAATTATCCCGAGGTAAGTATCTATCTATCATGGATTATCTGGTGTGTGTGTGTGCGCTACATTGGTTGTTACCTGGGTTGGAGTAGCCTGTTCAATCTCTATTAGGCTATTAATATTCTGTTTTGTAATGTAAATAAATATGAGATGAAATCTATTCTATTTGAGGGCAAGTTTGTTTTAGCCTATTTTCATTTTGGGCCTAAGGTTTTGGGCATTTGGCACATTGTGGTGTGTGGAAGGTTACTAATGTGATTGCTTTATCTGTAAATTAAATTAATGCTTTTTCAAAGCATTAATTACTGAATTCATTGAAATAAAATGATTTTTTCAGAATTTCTTTGATTTGAATATTTTTTGGCAGTGCATCGTGTAGGTCTTAAATTTCAATCTTTATGGTCTTAAAATGTCTTAAAAAGGTCTTAAATTTGACTTACTGAAACCTGCATGAACCCTGTTTTAACCCAGAGGTTGGGTTGCTTTAACCCAGCGAATTGGGTTGTTTTTAACCCAGAGGTTGGGTTGTTTTAACCCAGTGAATTGGTTGTTTTTAACCCAGTGAATTGAATGTTTTAACCCAGTGAATTTGTTGTTTTTAACCCAGCGAATTGGGTTAAATGTTTGCCCAACCTGCTGGGTAGTTTTATATAACTCAACTATTGTTTAAGAATTACTATATTGTTTGCTTAAAATTAACCCAAATGTTGGAAATTAACATTTATTAATAAGTTTAATGGATAATAATTAAATAATAAACATTTATTAAATTTGATTATTAATAAATGTTCACCTTTTTGATTATTATTGTTGCCTCTAGTAATTATGTTTCTGATTTTTAATTTCCAACATATTTTGGGTTCATTTTAAGCCAGACATATAGTCATTTTTAAACAATAGCTTTGGACAGCACATTTAACCCAGCCGCTGGATTAAAACAACCCAATCACTGGGTTTGTCCACATTTTACCCAACTTGGATTTGTTTTTAACCCAGCTTTTTTGAGTGTAAGACTTGATCTCTGTCCGATTTGTAAATGAATCTTTTGAAATGAATCTGCTTCACAGAACCACATGAATCAGATTGAACTCACTGACTCAGTTGAGCGAGTCACAGTGGTTAACGGCTCACTGGATTATCAGTGAAACTACTGTGAGTTAAATCTCTTGTGCACGTCACATGAGAAGTATTATTTGTGTTGTTGCGTATGAATGTTGTTCCAAATCAATTATCATTTCTGCTCCGCAATAAGATAGCAATAGAATCAGACACTTTCTAGGGTTGTGTAGTAGTTCCTCTCTGAACTGTGTGTGTTTGTGTTTGATGTAGCTGACAGATGGAGGAAAGGCAGCTAAAGCCAAGATCAGCGTCGGGGACGTTGTGTTGTCTATCGATGGCATCGCCACGGAGGGAATGACCCACCTGGAAGCCCAGAACAAAATCAAAGCCTGTACGGGGAACCTGAACCTCTCTCTGCTGAGGTAAAACACACACACATATATTAGATCATGATCACAATAGAATGATTTCTGAAGGATCATGTGACACTGAAGACTGGAGTAATGATGCTGAAAATTCTCCTTTGATCACAGAAATAAATTACACTTTACTATATATTCACATAGAAAACAGCTGATTTAAATTGTAAAAATATTTCACTATTTTTACTGTATTTTTATCAAATAAATGCATCCTTGGTGAGTAGAAAAGACGGAAGAGAAACATAAAAAAAAAAAATCGCAGTTATTTCATACTGTTGACCGCTAATGTACCTGCAAACTGCATCGTCCCATAGGTCAAGCAGAACCTTTATTGAAAGCAAACTCATGTTTGTCCAGATAAGATCAGGGATTGTGTAAATATGACAGCGGTTCCTCCAGAGGAGATGAGCTGTTTGGTTAATGCAGCTCTTGGCCGGGTTTTGTCCCTCCTGCGGCCTCTTCCCATCGCGGGACACGCAGGATCTAATGCAGTCAAGATGTTCGGATCGACAGACTCTTGTGTTTCAGCCTGTTTTAATGGCCTCTCTGCACATCAGTTTCTTCAGAAGCCTGGCCACTGAATCTTTAATTGTAGTTTTGTTCATCTATCATCACAGTTATCAGTGTTATACAGTCATTCTAGGATTGCTGAATTACAATTAAAGGATTAGTGCATCGTTAACGCATTATTTACACACCCTCGTGTTCTTCCAGACCTTATTTTCTTCTTTAGATCAATTACATTTATGCATTTTGGCTGATGCTTTTATCCAAAGTGAATTGCATTGCATTCAAGGTATGTGTTTTTATGTGAGCGTGACATTCAAAATCCTAGATTGCAAGATCTAAATGCTGTAATTTTCTGTACAATAAAAGCAAATGCGGATAGATGCATAAAAAATGCCATAAAAGTATCAGTAAATACCAACTTAAGATTATGTGAAGAACAGACACAAATTTATGCCTTCAGATGACTCTGGAATATAGTCAGACCTCTTTTATGATGCTTTTTTGTCATTTTTCCAGTTGGACATGATCTATTTCAATTATTTTCATTGCAAGGTTTATTTTGAGAGAGGTATGGAAAGAAGTAAATCATTTCGCCGTGATTTATTCCTTTAAATGTCTGTAAACGTGTGTTGACCATAGGCAGATTCATTAAAAAAGGAAAAGGATGCACTGTAGATTTTAATTTTTAAGATTTAGTTGGTTTAAAACGAGGTGCAGCGAAAGAAACAGCTCATATTCTGGAGTTATGGGCCCTTTGAAAGGAAATTTAGGGAAGAGAGATTGTGCAAGAGCTCAGGAATCTCCCATTAAAGTCTTTTAGTGCCGTTTTCATAGCTGTTGAACATTTGTCAGTGAGTCTGCAAAGGCCATCAAACAGCACTTAAGCTTGACTATTAAGATAACATCACATTAGGAAGAGCGTAGCGTTTACTCTGAGATCCCAGAGAGCCATTTGAACCCAAACCACCCAGATCAGCTGTAACTCGCTTATTAATGAACCAGCATGTCTGTACGTGTTTCTGAAGAGTTTCAATTGTGGTTTGATTGTGAATATTGAGTGGATGATGAGGTTTATAAGTCTTCCGTTACACCTCTTTTACATGACGCAAATTACAAGAGTTATGGCCCGTTCACAATAACGGCAATAGCTGTAATGATAAAGACGGCAAAGAGAAACGATACCGTTGGAATCGCTTTTACAATGATTTCTGATTGAACAATGAATCACAATGTTATACCGTGTCTTTTAATGGAATAGTTGCCCAAAAAACAATTCTTTCACCATTTCTGTCAAACATAGGAACACCTTAGCAACCACCCTGAGTACCCTAGCAACTGCATACTTTTCTAGTTTTTAATCATGTTGTTACAAATCTTCTGTACAGGAGTTGAAGTTTTTGATCGAACAATAAATCACTGTTATACAGTCTCTGTTAATGGAATAGTTGCCCAATAAACAATTGTCACCATTTCTGTCACACATAGGAACATGTTAGCAACCACCCTGAGCACCCTAGCAACTGCATAGCAACACCCCAGAAACCACTCGAATATCCTAGGCTTTCTCAAGCCAACATCAAAGCTTGTTTACAAATTTTACTCATCTAGTTTTCAATCATATTGTTTGAACAATGAAACACATTTCTTTACCATGTCTTTTCATGGAATAGTTGCCCAAAAAACAATTGTCACCATTTGTCGCACATAGGAACACCTTAGCAACCACCCAGAGTACCCTAGCAACTGCATAGCAACACCCTAGAAACCACCAGTGTACCCTAGCAACTGCATAACAAACTATTTGTCTGAGAGACTGAAAGACTGAAAGAACTTTGAACTTTTACAACTGATTTAAACTTTCAGTTTAGGCTTTGCCAAGCCAACATCAATTTTTTTTTTACAAACTTTACTCATCTAGTTTTTAATCGTATTGTTACATATCTTCTGTACAAGAGCTGAAGTTTTTGATCGAACAAGGAATCACAGTGCTATACTGTGTCTTTTCGTGGAATAGTTGCCCAAAAAACAATTGTCACCATTTCTGTCACACATAGAAACACCTTAGCAACCATCCCGAGTACCCTAGCAACACCCTAGAAACCACATGTGTACCCTAGCAACTGCATAGCAACACCCTAGAAACCACTCGAATACCCTAGGCTTTCTCAAGCCAACATCAAAGCTTGTTTACAAACTTTACTCATCTAGTTTTCAATCATATTGTTTGAACAATGAAACACATTTCTATACCATGTCTTTTCGCTGAATAGTTGCCCAAAAAACAATTGTCACCATTTGTCACATGGGAACACCTTAGCAACCACCCTGAGTACCTTAGCAACTGCATAGCAACACCCTAGAAACCACTCAAATGCCCTAGCTCGAATACCCTAGGCTTTCTCAAGCCAACGTCAAAGTTTGTTTACAAACTTTACTCGTCTAGTTTTCAAACATATTGTTACAAATCTTCTGTACAGGAGTTGAAGTTTTTGATCGAACAATAAATCAGTGTTATACAGTGTCTGTTAATGGAAAAGTTGGCCAAAAAACAATTGTCCCAATTTCTGTCACACATAGGAACACCTTAGCAACCACCCCGAATACCCTAGCAACTGCATAGCTACACCTTAGAAACCACCCGAGTACCCTAGCAACTGCATAACAAACGATTTGTCTGAGAGACTTCAAACTTTGAACTTTTAAAACTGATTTAAACTTTCAGTTTAGGCTTTGCCAAGCCAACATCAATTTTTTTTTTACAAACTTTACTCATCTAGTTTTTAATCGTATTGTTACAAATCTTCTGTACAAGAGCTGAAGTTTTTGATCGAACAATGAATCACAGTGCTATACTGTGTCTTTTTGTGAAATAGTTGCCCAAAAAACAATTGTCACCATTTCTGTCACTCATAGAAACACCTTAGCAACCACCCTGAGTACCCTAGCAACTGCATAGCAACACCCTAGAAACCACCTGAGTACCCTAGCAACTGCATAGCAAATGATTTGTCTGAGAGATTTCAAATTTTGAGCTTTTAAAACCGATTCAAACTTTCAGTTTAGGCTTTCTCAAGCCAACGTCAAAGTTTGTTTACAAACTTTACTCATCTAGTTTTTAATCATATTGTTACAAATCTTCTGTACAGGAGTTGAAGTTTTTGATCAAACAATAAATCACTGTTATACAGTCTCTGTTACTGGAATAGTTGCCCAATAAACAATTGTCACCATTTCTGTCACACATAGGAACACCTTAGCAACCACCCTGAGCACCCTAGCAACCGCATAGCAACACCCTAGAAACCACTCGAATATCCTAGGCTTTCTCAAGCCCACATCAAAGCTTGTTTGCAAACTTTACTCATCTAGTTTTCAATCATATTGTTTGAACAATGAAACACATTTCTATACCATGTCTTTTCGTGGAATAGTTGCCCAAAAAACAATTGTCACCATTTCTGTCACTCATAGAAACACCTTAGCAACCACCCCGAGTACCCTAGCAACTGCATAGCAACACCCTAGAAACCACCTGAGTACCCTAGCAACTGCATAACAAACGATTTGTCTGAGAGACTTCAAACTTTGAGCTTATAAAACTGATTTAAACTTTCAGTTTAGGCTTTGCCAAGCCAACATCATTTTTTTTTTTTATTTATTTTTTTTTTTTTTACAAACTTTACTCATCTAGTTTTTAATCGTATTGTTACAAATCTTCTGTACAAGAGCTGAAGTTTTTGATCGAACAATGAATCACAGTGCTATACTGTGTCTTTTCGTGGAATAGTTGCCCAAAAAACAATTGTCACCATTTCTGTCACACATAGGAACACCTTAGCAACCACCCCGAGTACCCTAGCAACACCCTAGAAACCACATGTGTACCCTAGCAACTATCTCTCAATTATTTGTCTGAGAGACTTCAAACTTTGAGGTTTTAAAACCGATTTAAACTTTCAGTTTAGGCTTTCTCAAGCCAACATCACAGTTGGTTTACAAACTTTACTCATCTAGTTTTCAATCATGTTGTTACAAATCTTCTGTATAGGAGTTCAAGTTTTTGATCAAACAATGAATCACAGTGCTATACTGTGTCTTTTCGTGTAATAGTTTACCCAATAAACAATTGTCGTCATTTCTGTCACACATAGAAACACCTTAGCAACCACCCGAGTACCCTAGCAACTGCATAGCAACACCCTAGAAACCATCCGAGTACCCTAGCAACTGCATAGCAACACTCTAGAAACCACCCGAGTACCCTAGCAACTGCATAGTAACACCCTAGAAACCACCCGAGTACCCTAGCAGCTGCATAGCAACACCCTAGAAACCACCCGTGTACCCTATCAACTGCATAGCAAATGATTTGTCTGAGAGACACAAACTTTGAGCTTTTAAAACTGATTCAAACTTTCAGGCTAGGCTTTCTCAAGAGTTGAAGTTTTGGAGAAAATTAATTCTGGTCTTTTCATACAGCTGTATGTTAAACTTCAAAATAAAAACAAAAAAAGTGTCTAATATTGCAAATATGGTGCATCACGCAAAGTTTGATGCCATGATGTCAAATGGTTTCTGCATGTCTCTTTATTGACATGAAATCATAACTCATCTTGATGCACTTTATTTGATTTCCTTTTGCTGATTTTTGGATGAGCTGATGATTTACTGTGGCATATCAATCACTGCTCTGAAACAAAAATTGCTTTGCAAATCCTCTGATCACTCTGATGCAATATGACATTAATGTCTCTCAGTCTGAAAATGATCAGCGATTGAAATCATTTTCCTCGTGGTTAGTGTAGTTGACTGTTTCTCTGTTTTTTATCTCTTGAGATCTTCAAACGGCACAAGCTGTGTTGATCTGCACTGGATGAATCAAAAGACTCGTACACATTTCCATTCATCCCCCTCCGGCGCTCACCCTCCACATCCAAACCAAAATTTGTACCATTTTGTTTTGCGTCGACGTCTTCAATTCGTTTCAGACCACATGTTGCTCCCCTTTCCTTGTTTTCTTAAGGATGTTTCCAGACTGTATTCATAAAGTGCTGTTTAAAATATGTGTACTGAGCGGCGCCTGAGGTTTGGGACAGGTTTGCAGGAGCAGCGGCTCATGTGTCTGTCTCTCGGTCTGTCTGTCCTTAAAACCGCCGTCACCTGCCGGCCGCAGCAGCTTCTGGGAGGTTCAGCGTTGTGGCGGCTGTTTTTGCCCACATTAAAACGCTGCTGTTAAGGGGTATGTGCAGAAGAAAGTAGGTTTTGTCTGCTCCTGATCATCAAATATCCTTTTCCGTCGACACAGCACCCAATCTAGAACCTTTCCATGCATTTCCACTGACGAAAAGGCGGTTGTGGTCCGGCGGAGCTGGTTTCTGTCTCGCAAATCGGTGAAAACATGGTTCAACCATGAAAACCTTTTTGGTGTAAAGTGATCACCGGTGTTATTTTTGATTTTATATAGTCATATTGTATATACAAACCAACAATTCAACGCATTAGAATACATGGAACAACCTGTTTGTTGTTTCCATTTTTATTTTATTTATTTATTTATTTATTATTACATTTTATTGTGTGCTATTTTTGATTTTACATAGTGCTTATATTGTGTATATAGTGCAGGAATTGAACAACCTGTTATTTGAATGTTTATTTTATTTTTATTTATTTATGTATTTTTCATGTATTAATTTATTTTATTTTCATGTATTTTTAGTTGCATATTTTATTATGTTTTTATTAGTATTAGTATTATTTATTTTCTGTACATTTTATTGTGTGTTATTTTTTATTTTACATAGTCATTATATTGTGTATATATAGACCAGGAATTAAACGGATTAGAATACATGGAACTACCTGTTTTTTGTTTTTGTTTTTGTTTTTCTTTTTTTTTTTCTTTTATTTTATTTTATTACTATTTTTATTTATTTTTTTAATATTTTATTATGTTTTAATTAGTATTAGAATTATTTTTTTTTTTGTACATTTTATTGTGTGTTATTTATGATTTTACATAGTCATTATATTGTGTGTATATATAGACCAGGAATTAAACAGATTAGAATACATGGAACTACCCGTTTTTATTCATTTTATTTTATTTTATTTTATTTTATTTTGTGTTTTTTTTTTTATTACTATTTTTATTTATTTTTTTAATATTTTATTATGTTTTTATTAGTATTAGTATTATTTATTTTCTGTACATTTTATTGTGTGTTATTTTTTATTTTACATAGTCATTATATTGTGTATATATAGACCAGGAATTAAACGGATTAGAATACATGGAACTACCTGTTTTTTTTTTTTGTTTTTTTTTAATTTAATTTAATTTAATTTTATTATTTTATTTATTTATTTATTTATTTTATTACTATTTTTTTTTTTTTTTTTTTATATTTTATTATGTTTTAATTAGTATTAGAATTATTTTTTTTTGTACATTTTATTGTGTGTTATTTATGATTTTACATAGTCATTACATTGTGTATATATAGACCAGGAATTAAACAGATTAGAATACATGGAACTACCCGTTTTTATTTATTTTATTTTATTTTATTTTATTTTATTTTATTTTATTTTGTGTTTTTTTATTACTATTTTTTTTTTTTTTTAATATTTTATTATTTTTTTAGTAGTATTAGTATTATTTATTTTTTGTACATTTTATTGTGTGTTATTTATGATTTTACATAGTCATTATATTGTATATATAGACCAGGAATTAAACGGATTAGAATACATGGAACTACCTGTTTTTTGTTTATTTTATTTTATTTTATTACTATTTTTATATATATATATATATATATATATATATATATATATATATATATATATATATGTGTATATGTATATTTTTTTTTTAATATGATTTTATTAGTATTAGTTTTTTTTTTTTTTTTTTTTTTACATTTTATTGTCTGCTATTTATGATTTTACATAGTCATTATATTTTATATATAGAACATGAAACTACCTGTTTGTTGTTGTTTTCTTATTTTATGTTATTTTATATGTTTTATTTTATGTATTTATTTTAGTTTTTAGATTTTGTTTTTATTAATATTAGTATTTTTTCATTTTTGTATATTATTGTTTTTGTTTTTAATTATATTTTAATTATTTACTTTTGTTTGGAAAAATTGGCAATGCATTAGACTTTCTTTTTTTTTTTTAAATATCTTAATCTTTTTATAATTTTTTTTAAATAAATAAACTAGATAAAGTGTATCTCCAGCTTTTAAAGTGCATGTTGAAAACTGACTACTTTGTTTAAAGTTACAAGATTTTTGCTCTTGCATTTCCACAGAGAGACGTACGCCGTCTTTGTTCCTGTGTTGAAAGTGTAGCATGTGAGTGTTAAGAGGAACCATTAAAACAGAACTAAGTTTGGTGTTTTAGACCTTTACGACACAGGAAAACCCGTGTGAACTCTCTCGCGCTCCTGTCTCTGAACACAGACGCTTATTCTCTCTGAAATTAAATTCAGTGAAGAGTCCTGTTTTCCATTAGGCCACCCCTCAGACTGATGTCATGTTGTTATTATCAGCCCTTGAAGTGGTTAGAAAATGTACATAATTTAAGCTTCGATTTGAAGTAAACATGAAATGCATTTGCAATCTGTTTTACTTCCATAATGTGACATTCCAGAGTGAAACGGGAACTGCTGCACACTCCTGACTGTTTCTGCCAATGTGAACTGCAGAATCGCTCCATTAACACACACTAACATATCACTTTAATGAACTGGTTTTATGAGGTGATTCGGCACCAAACCCTCCTGTTTTGGCAGGATCGTTCATTCTTCAGCTAAAGGCTTGAAACTGATCCGTGCGCTCCAGCGTTATGGAGTAGATCGCACGTCAGCTGTTTGGATACGCTTGTGAAATAACTGAAGTCGTCACAGTAAGTGTCCTTCACTGTGTTCTCTATTTAGGGGAGATAGCATCAGGAGACTCTTAAACTCCAAAGTACAGATCTCCAAACGACAGCAGGAACACGGCGGCTCAAATCTCTGAGCTGAAACGCAGATAACGCGTCTCTCTGAGGTGCTGTTTGGCTCGCCGTGTTGTTCTGGAAAGCTCCACGTGAAGCGATTATATGAGTTTCCATCTCATACCCGTTCTGCTCCCCGTTGAGCTGACGCTCCGTTGTTTTCATCACACGGATCAGCTGCAGAATGGCTGGTGAGGCGTCATGATCCGAGGTCACGCCACCGGTGTCACTCTATGGATGATGTCATTTCCACACACTCTTTCTGCTCTCAGTCTCGCAGAGTCACTTCTGACCAAACTTTAATAATAATAATAATAATTTAGTAATAACTTTTTTATATAGCGCCTTTTAAATCTGCTTCTCAAGGCACTTATAATAACTTTATAATAACTTTAGAGATTGATCAATATTTTTTTTTTAATGATTTTTGAACATTTCGAGGTGTCCATTAATTTTATTAATTTTATTTTGTATTTTTTAAATTTTATTTAATTTTATTTTTCGTTTATTTTTAATAATTTCTAATTATTTGTTTTATGTAAATTTTATAGTTTTTATTTTAATTATATATATATTTTTTTTAATTTCTTCTATATTTGTATTATTTCATATTTTTATACATAAATTTTATTTTGTTTTAATATTTAGTTTTTGTTTTATTTCATTTATTGTTTTATTTATTTATATTTTTATGTATTTTGCTACACTATTAGCTGCTAACAAAAATTATGCTTTATTAAGCTAAGTTTTGTTTTTTATTTTATTATGTTTTATTTTATTTTATATTGTCATTTATTTTTTGTTTTTCATTTTATTTAATATCATTTCATTTTATTTTTATTCTATTTATATTTATTCTATTATGATAGCAACATCAAAATTGAATAGATAAATTAAAAAGTTAACATTTAAAAATGTTTTTTGACACAAATATAGTCATTATATTTCAACAGTTACAACATAACATTTTATTGTTATTAATTTTTATTGATATTTATTGGTTATATTTATGTAAAGTGTTGCAAATGTGGCATGTTTATTTATTTATTAAATTATATTAAATGTGGCAAATTTATTTGTCTTTATATTGTTTTATTTGTGTCAAAAAGCAGAAATAAAAAATAAAAGACTTAATGGACACTTCAAAATTGTTAGTTATATAATATACAAAACAATCATTAAACTACTACTATAATGTATACTATATAATAAAATCAACAATTACAACATAACATTTTATTACTGATGTTGTTAATATTTATATTGATTGTGCCACACTTCGTATAAATATAATTATATAAATTATATATATATATATATATTAAATTAAATGTGGCAAGGACATTAAATGTTGTTTTGGACCAAGCGCTATAAGTTTCACTCTGTGTTCGGTTTAAAACATTTCAGCCTGTATAAACGCGTCCCTATTTCACATTATTTATCGTTTCATGCCGTCATATATGATGTTTTTATTTGCGAGTCCGTTTTCAGTGGATCCCGCTGGAGCTGATAATGAACCTCTTGAAATGTCGTTTGGTGTATATTAGTTGTGGAAGGAACGTGGAAGGAAAAGCCATTTTGTCAGTCAGAAGATGGAAACGCAGGTATTTGACATCAGAGCTTCATAAGCTGAATAACAGCTCTGTTCCCGGCTCATTTTATTCATCTTCCTCCTCCTGCGGCTCACGGTCTGCCGGAGACATTATCAAACATCTGATCGTGTGTCTGTGTGTGTGTGTGAGATATCTGAACAAACTCCTAGTCCGTTTGATTACTGCTTTATTTGATGTTTTTATTGCATTTAGTTGTTTTTTTTCTATTTTATTTTGTGTGTATGTGTTTTGCATTTCATTTTATTGTATTTTGTGCTTTTACTTTATTTTATTTTTTTATTTGTTTTCTTTTGTTTAGTTTTTATATTTTATTTGGGTTTTATATTTTTATATTTTTTGTTGTTATTGTTATTTTATATTGTATTTTAATTAATTTTAATTTATATTATATTACTTTAATATTATATTTTTATTATACTTTAAGTCTTATTTTTAATTTTTTTATTGTTTTGTATTTTATTTTATTATATTATTTGCTTTTATTTTCTTTTTTGTTTTTCTTTTTGTTTTTGCTTTTATATATTTTTGTTGTTTTATATTGTTTTGTTTTTTATATATTTTTATACCATTATTTAATTGTATTTTGTGCTTTATTTTCTTTTTGTTTTTATTTTATATATATTTTGTATTATGATGTTTATATATTATTGTGTATTGTTTTTGTTTATATATATATTTTATATATTTTATGTTGTTTTTTTGTATTTTGTTGTTTTAGTTTATTTTATTTTTAGGTTAGTCTGTAGTTGTAATTCTCTTCATATATAAACAAATTAACAGTATTTGTGTATATTTATTGCAGTGTGTGTGTGTGTGTGTGTGTGTGTGTGTAAGATATCTGAACAAACTCCGTTTAGGGGCTCATAGTCCATTTGATTACTGCTTTATTTGATGTTTTTATTGCATTTAGTTTATTTTATATTTATATTTATGTGTATGTGTTTTGCATTTCATTTGATTGTATTTTGTGCTTTTATTTTGTGTTGTTTTTTATTAAGTTTTGTATTTTATTTTATTATTTTCTTTTGTGTAGTTTTTATATTTTATTTGGGTTTTATATTTTTTTGTTATTGTTATTTTATATTTTATTTTATATTATTACATTCATATTATATTTTTATTATACTTTGTCTTATTTTTTGGTTTTATATTTTTATGTTTTTGTATTTTATTTGCTTTTATTTTTTTTGTTTTTCTTTTTGTTTTTGCTTTTATATATTTTTGTTTTATATTGTTTTTGTATTTTATGTTGTTTTTATATATTGTATTTTGTGCTTTTTTTTTTTCTTTTGTTTTATGTTGTGCATTGTTTTTGTATTTATATTTTATTATACTTCTTTTTTTTTAAGATTTTATGTTTTTGTTTTTTATTTATTTTATTTTATTTTATTTTTAGGCTAGTCTGTAGTCGTAGTTCTCTTCATATATAAACAAATTAACAGTATTGTATGTTTGTGTATATTTATTGCAGTGTGTGTGTGTGTGAAGTGTGTGTGTGTGTGTGTAAGTGGTGGCTGATCCTGTGCAGGAAACAGCGGCGTCTCAGTTTCGTGTCGCGAGTCTCTCTGTTGATTTTGGCTCATGTAGAGTTTGCGTCGCCGCCTCCTGCATTTTTCCCAGCGTGTCCCGTCAGTGTCGAACCCCAGGGCACAACGGCGTGTTTGTGAAAGCGTTCCTGCGGTGTCGTGTTCACTTTCATTGTGTGTGTTTGTCATTGTTAAACACTTTCTCCTCTCTGGCTAAACATGCAGTAACTATTCTTATCGTCACATGTCTAAAGAGTGTCTGTTTATGGTCATGACATACATTTGATGACGTTTGTTTAGTCGCAGTGTTGATTCACAGGCGTGTTCGGCATGTTGAAGCATGACTTTGATGTGTATGTTGGTTATTAAACGTGTAGCTGCATGAGTGCTGGTTTCACTGCGCGCGTACACACACACACACACACACACACACACACTTACAGAGCGGTCTGTAGTCTGACCACGCTGTCAAAACACACTCATTCTGGCCACAGGGACAGTCAGATGACGCATGGACTCCAGTGTCCTGTTAGCTTGTTACAATCCCAGCTTATTATGTCTCTATTAGTAAGAAATGCACACAGTTTCAAAAGAAGAGACTCAAGACTTTATATTTTATTGAAGACAGTATATTTTAGTGTTTCATGACTCTTTGCAACCTCTGGAACACTGTTTATTTTTTATTGCAACATGATTTTCTTTTGTGATACCGTCTTTGTGCTTTTGATGTAGTTTGTACACGTTTGAACCAGGATCATTCTTTAAAGATAGGATCTGCTTGTTCACCTGAGTCGCTTTCAAACTATTTTATTTTATTTTATTTTATTTTATTTTATTTTATTTTATTTTATTTTAATTTTTAATTTAAAATTTAAATTTAATTTACCTTTATTCATTTATTCATTTTATTTTGCTTTTTTATTATTTATTTATTTTATTATTTTTTTATTGATTTATTAATTAATTTATTTATTTTTCATAATATTTTTTTTGTTTTTGATTTAATAAATTTTATTTTATACATGTATTTTATTTATTTAATTTTATTACTTTTTTCATTTTTTATTATATTTAATGTTTTATTTTTCATTATTTATTTTATTTCAACTTTTATTTTTCATTATATTTTGTTTTATTTTTCATTATATTTTTATTTTTATTTTTCATTATTTTTAATTTAATTACAATTTTTTTTTTTTTTTCATTATATATTTCATTTTTCATTATATTTAATTTAATTACATTTGATATCAATTTTATTTATTTATTTTATTATTTTTTCATTATATTTTGTTTTTTATATATATTTTTTTTTTTTTTTTTCTTTTTTTCAGTGTTAGTTTGTAAAAGCAGTGTAGAGGAAGCAGGATCATTCTTTAAAGATAGGATCTGCAGGTTGATCTGAGCCGCTTCCACACTGTCTGCTTCCTCTCGCTGCTTCTATTGTTCACGTTTGTCCCCTTGAGTGCTGATTATTGCTCTTTGTGTGAGCGCCTTTAACTTCCTTCTGCAAGTGTTTTCTTTGTGTCCCCAGAACTCCACCTTTACCCCTTATTATAAGTATGACCGTCAAGCACAAAAGAACCGACCTTGCAGAAACCGCTCGGCCTTCCTAATATAGAAGCGTTTGAGGACACGGAACAAATCCGCAGAGTCACAGCGTTTTTTGTAGGAAGCGTGGCCTGTTTGTCGCCTGTTTCGAGGACGGAGGTTGTTTATGGGGAATGTGAAGGATTTGATGTTGATTAATGAAGACAAATGAAGCCGTCTAGACGATGTGACGAGAATGCACTGATAAACGAGAACATGAAGTATGTCTGTGAGATTTTGAAAAGCAAAACATCTTTCTGATGCCCTTTGACTGGAGGTTTGTTGACACAGTCATATTTTAGATTGTGTTTGATGGGAACATGGCTGGATTTCAACTCTTGATCATAAGCTGATAGTTCTTAATTCATCACACACCTGTGTTTGTCTATTTAGCTCTTTAATGCAAAGTTATTTTGCAAAAATATTTCTGTGAAAGCAACTTAATTTTCTGAGTCTCACCAAGGCTGGGCTGCATTTATGTGAACAGAAATACAGTAAAAATAGTGAAATATTATTACCATCTAAAATATCTGTTTTCTATGTGAATATATATACACTAAAATGTATTTTTTTCCTGTGATCAAAGCTGAATTTTCAGCATCATTACTCCAGTCTACAGTGTCACGTCACAGTGAATTGGGCTGTTTTAACCCGCGATTTGCTGTTCTAACCCAGCGAATTGGGCTGTTTTAACCCCGTGAATTGGGCTGTTTTAACCCCGCGAATAGGGCTGTTTTAACCCAGCGAATTGGGCTGTTTTAACCCCACGAATTGGCTGTTTTAACCCCACGAATCGGCTGTTTTAACCCCACGAATTGGCTGTTTTAACCCCACGTATTGGGCTGTTTTAACCCCACGAATCGGCTGTTTTAACCCCACGAATTGGCTGTTTTAACCCCACGTATTGGGCTGTTTTAACCCCACGAATCGGCTGTTTTAACCCCACGAATTGGCTGTTTTAACCCCACGTATTGGGCTGTTTTAACCCCGCGAATTGGGCTGTTTTAACCCTGCGACTTGGGTTGTTTTAACCCTGCAAATTGCCTGTTTTAACCCAGCGAATTGGGTTGTTTTAACCCAGCGAATTGGGCTGTTTTTACCCCACAAATTGAGCTTTTTTAAGCCCGCGATTTGGGATTTTTTAACCCCACGACTTGGGCTGTTTAACCCCGCGACTTAGGCTGTTTAACCCCGCGACTTGGGCTGTTTAACCCCGCGACTTGCGCTGTTTAACCCCGTGAATTGCCTGTTTTAACCCCGCGAATTGGGATGTTTTAACCCTGTGGATTGCCCGTTTTAACTCCGCGACTTGGGCTGTTTTAACCCAGTGAATTGGGCTGTTTTAACCCCACAAATTGCCTGTTTTAACCCGCGAATTGGGATGTTTTAACCCTGTGGATTGCCCGTTTTAACTCCGCGACTTGGGCTGTTTTAACCCAGTGAATTGGGCTGTTTTAACCCCACAAATTGCCTGTTTTAACCCCGCGAATTGGGATGTTTTAACCCTGTGGATTGCCCGTTTTAACTCCGCGACTTGGGCTGTTTTAACCCAGTGAATTGGGCTGTTTTAACCCCACAAATTGCCTGTTTTAACCCTGCGAATTGGGTTGTTTTAACCCAGCGAATTGGGCTGTTTTAAGCCCGCGAATTGGGATGTTTTAACCCAGCGAATTGGGCTGTTTAACCCCGCGACCTGGGCTGTTTAACCCCGCGACTTGCGCTGTTTAATTCCGCGACTTGGGATGTTTTAAGCCCGCGAATTGCCTGTTTTCACCCCGTGAATTGGGCTGTTTTAACCCAGTGAATTGCCTGTTTTAACCCCGCGACTTGGGTTGTTTTAACCCCGCAAATTGCCTGTTTTAACCCAGCGAATTGGGTTGTTTTAACCCAGTGAATTGGGCTGTTTTAACTAGAGCCCGACCGATATGGATTTTTGGGGGCCGATGCCGATATTAACTCGAAAAGAGCCGATTTATAAGCCGATATTTTGATTTTGAAAATAAACTCGATATTAGACCCATTTCCTATAAACTACACTTACACAACATTCAATAGCAAAATATCTGCCTGTTCTATGTATGTGGGCTGTATAAACCACTTTCCAGAAGGGATTATGTTAAAAAAAGCTTAGATTACAGTCTCAATGACTAAACAATTGCACATCAAAAGTATATATTTTTTAATGATCAAAAAACAGTCTGGTTTTAAACATTTAACAGTTTTACTTACTTCCAGTTGAAGCTGGTTTTAACAGTCTGTGTGTGTATACTGTAAATAAATTATAATACTAAAGTTAAAGTAAAAGAGCTATACCAAACAAATTCAATGTTCCACAAAACCATGTCAATGAATTGAAAATAAAATTAAAATAAGTTAAATGGGAAACACTGCAGATATATTTAGAATAAGTTAAACGCTAACGTTATAGTTTGACCTCTTATTAACGTTCGTGCTCTTCCACTGATAAACATGGTATTAGCTTTGTGGCTAATCTAATATAGCAATGCATTAGCGGCTGTAAGTGATGTTACAGAATATTTAGAAGTGATAATGATAGGACCGTTAGCTAGAACTACCACACTGTTTTTATATACAGTGTATGAACTGGTAACACTTTAGAATAATGGTCATTAGTTAACATTAGTTAACTACATTAGTTAACATGAACTAATAATGAACTGCACTTATAAAGCATTTATTTATCTTTGTTAATGTTAATTTCAACATTTACTAATACATTATTAAAATCTTGTTAACATTAGTTAATGCACCGTAAACTAACATGAACAAACCATGAACAGCTGTATTTTTATTAACTTATGTTAACAAAAATGAACAAATACAGTAACAAATGAACTGCTCATGGTTAGTTCATGTTAGTTAATACATTAATGTTAACTAATGACCATTATTCTAAAGTGTTACCTATGAACTAAATCTACAATAATTTCACATGACGAACGACAGACTCACCGTCAAAAGGCTCGGCTGATAGCTTTCTTCTGTAGTGGATTTCTGGCGCTGTTGTCAACTGGGGAGTTGCAGAGCTCCCTCTGGTGGGCAAACTATGCAACACTCATAACATGAGTGAAGCATGAGACTCTGTTTCTCATGTTTCATCGGCCGTTATAAACGGCGATGCCGATTTAAATGCAATTAGCTCATATCGGCCGGCCGATATATCGGTCGGGCTCTAGTTTTAACCCCACAAATTGCCTGTTTTAACCCTGCGAATTGGGTTGTTTTAACCCAGCGAATTGGGCTGTTTTTACCCCGCAAATTGGGCTGTTTTAAGCCCGCGAATTGGGATGTTTTAACCCAGCGAATTGGGCTGTTTAACCCCGCGACTTGCGCTGTTTAACCCCGCGAATTGCCTGTTTTCACCCCGTGAATTGGGCTGTTTTAACCCAGTGAATTGCCTGATTTAACCCCGCGAATTAGGCTGTTTTAACCCCGTGAATTGGGCTTTTTTTAACCCAGTAAATTTGGGCTGTTTTAACCCTGCAACTTGGGCTGTTTTAACCCAGAAAATTGGGCTTATTTAACCCCGCGAATGAGCTGTTTTAGCCCCGCGAATTGGGCTTTTTTTAACCCAGTGAATTTGGGCTGTTTTAACCCCGCAACTTGGGCTGTTTTAACCCCGCGACTTGGGTTGTTTTAATCCCGTGAATTGCCTGTTTTAACCCCACGAATTGGGCTGTTTTAACCCCACGAATTGGGCTGTTTTAACCCCGCGACTTGGGCTTTTTTAACCCCGCAAATTGCCTGTTTTAACCCAGCGAATTAGGTTTTTTAACCCTGCGAATTGGGCTGTTTTAACCCATTGTTTAAAAATTAAAAATCAGACACGTAATTACTAGAGACAACAATAATAATCAAAAGGTGAAAATTTTTTAATAAGCAATTTAATAAATATTTATTGTTTAATTATGATTTATTAAACATATTATTAAATGTTTATTATTAAATTATTAAATTTTGGGTTAATTTTAAAGAAGCAATACAGTAATTTTTAAACAATAGTTGAGTTCAATAAAACTACCCAGCAGGTTGGGCAAACATTTAACCCAACCACTGAGTTTGTCCATTTTCAACCCAACTTGGGTTGTTTTTAACACAGCATTTTTAGAGTGTAGTTAAAAGGGAGGTAAACATGCTTCTTTTTGTCGCCTCAGAGCTTCCAAACCACCTAAAGATTCATCTGGAAATCTCATAAGTCACTTCAGACACTAAAGCATAACGGCCCATCAGAGACTGAATTTGTTTTACACTGTGAAGACAGCTTGTGTAGTTATTCCTGCTCGGCCTCGTACGGCAGGGGATGCTGGGATTGAATGCCATAGTTTTCTCTCAGCTTTATTTATGGCTTGTGTAATGTAGCGTACAGTGGGAGGTGCAGTTTGTTTGAATGGCAGCCAGAATAGAGTTGTTATTCAAACAATATCAAGCGTCTCTCTGTCAAACTTGTCCCATTATTTACATATTGACTTTTATTCATTCAGTGTTGCATTGTGTTTTAAAATAAACATTAAACATCTGTTTTTTTCTTTGCAGATCTTCCAGTGTCAATAAAACTGAGACTCCAAAGGTATGTACCTTCAAACTAAAAAGTAAACATGTAATGTGTGTCCTAACTAGGTGCATTTCCAGTATCAAGTGTGTCTAAATGTACAGTAAAGTGCTAATAATTACCAAAATATAATTCATCATGTAGCTGACGATGACAAAAAGAAAATTCTGTCAATGGCAGGAAAGAGTTAAGAACATATTTAAATGTATGTTTATGTGGAACGTCTTGTTGTGGCTGGTGAGATTTATGATTTTGCGTCACGCCTGGTTAGGACACACATGTGACATGTGTAGCATGTTTATCTTGCATGACACTGAAGAACTGTGGGTAATTCTGCTTTCCCTCATTACAGTCAGTTTCTGCACTGAAAAAAGTGGGTGTAGGCGTTACTTTGAAACGATTTTCACTCAGAAATTGCTAGTAAATTTCACAAATAATTACAAAAGAAACTGCACACATTGAATTAAGCGTGAAATTTTGAAGTATGAATACTGAAATAGTATTTTCTTGTAAACTTTATGTACAACTTAATATAATAAAATATTTTTTATAGTGTGTGTGTGTATATATATATATATATATATATATATATATATATATATATATATATATATATATATATATATATATATATATATATATATATATATATATATATATATATATATACACACACACACACACACACACACACACACACACACACACACACACACACACTATAAAAAATATAGCATTATGTCAACAGAACTCATCAAAATAACTTTTTAGCCAGCGAATTGGGTTGTTTTAACTCCGTAAATTGGGTTCTTTTAACCCAGCGAATTGGTTGTTTTAACCCATCGAATTGGGCTGTTTTAACTCAGCGAATTGAGTTGTTTTAACTCAGCAAATTGGGTTCTTTTAACCCAGCGAATTGGGTTCTTTTAACCCAGCAAATTGGGTTGTTTTAACCAGCGAATTGAGTTGTTTTAACTCAGGAAATTGGGTTCTTTTAACCCAGCAAATTGGGTTTTTTTAACCCAGCGAATTGGGTTGTTTTAACCAGCGAATTGGTTCAAAATAATGTTTGCAACTTAAAGTTTAATTAAATCAATAAATCAGATTTGCAACCACGCATTTTGATGTTAGTGTGCGTTAAGGCTGTAATGAGGGGGCGTGACTCCTGCATGCGTGTGCTGTGACGTGAGCATGTGTTGCATGTGTTTCATCACTTCCTGTAGGAAGAACCACTGGAGATCATAAAGCCTGTGCCCATCAACCAAACGCCTGCACCCGCCACCAGTCTCGCCCCGGGCAGCAGCGCTTACAATAAGACCGCGCGGCCGTTCGGCGGGGCCGCTAGCACTGTTCGATCCGTCAGTCCGTCTCCGGCGCCCACCGCACCCAAGGCCTCCATCCCCTCCGCATCTTCTGCATTCACTCCAGCTGCTCCTTCCCAGCAGCCTCCACAACCACCCTTCCCGCTCAGTAGCTCCGCCCACCGCTCGCTGTCCTCACCTAGCTCCGCCCCTAAACCCGCCTCTGGCCGCTCCCCCTTCGCCAACTCTTCTTCCACGTCCTCCTCTGGCTCCTCCTCCCCGGCGAGAGTGACAGCTCCTCCTCCTCCCCCGGCCCCCGCCGCTCCTCAGCCGTCCGTCTATAACACGCCCATCAACCTCTACTCCAATGAGAACGCGTGTGAGGTGGCTATAGGCCAGAGGCGTGGCCTGATGGAGAGTAAAGTCACAGGAGAACACCATAACGGGTAGGTGGGGCGACCCGAATGACCAATCAACCTCAACTTCCTGTTCCTTCATACTTCTGTTTCCTTTATTTACTCTTCCTCACTTTGATCTGTTATTATTAAGAGAAGTTTTAATGCTGTGCTTTAATAATATTTTGGTTTATTTTATGAACAGAACTATTATCACATAAATTAATCTGATTAATGAGAGGTTTAATAACTGAGGGACCGGAATCTACTCTTACACATCTTTATGATTTATTTTATCTTCTTCACAGACGTGTTTAACCCTTATAGGGTCTTTGAGGTCTTTTTAGACCACAAACGACGTTTGCTAAAATAAATAAAAAAATGTTCTCTTTGTCCAAATGACATGAAACTTTGTACAGTGGTTAACACTTTCTAGATTTACAAACAAAAACTAAATTGGAATGATATCTTGTTTTTATGTTAGTGTAGAAAAAAAAAAAAGTCGCACTCAGGATCTTTGGGGTCTCTAGAGACCCCAGGCAACAAAATGTAATTTTGTAACAAAATAATTGTTTTTTAAAAAACAAATGTAACTTTACTCTGTTTATTAATGTTTTTACTTCATATTTGTGCAGTTTTTGGAGGGTTTATCATATCTTTTAAATTTATATAAATAAATTAAAAAATATTTTTTTAAATAGGTTTTTATACAAAAACAGCTTTTTATGTAAAATTCACTTTATAAAGACCCACATTTCTAACTTTCATTCATGGGGATAACATGGATGATTTGACATGGTTTAGTGTGAGATTTTTGCCCATCTTTTGGAAAATGCAGTTTTAAAAGTAAATAAATTCTCACTTTTACCAGTAGATGGCTCCAGAGCTCCACTATTTGCTGTTTGACTGACTGAAAGACTCTTTTCACAAGTATTCTTCAGTTGGATTCATATCTAAATATTATGAAATCAAAATTATGACAATAAAAATTACTTTTTGTCAAACTTTAACTTTTTTTTTTTTTTTTTTTTTTTTACTGAAATTTTTTTTTTTTTTTTTTTTTTTTTTCAAAAATGTTTATCCTGAGGATGAATTTTGTCCATTTTGTAAGTTGGGTCTCATCATAATGTAACAATATAGAAAAACTGATTTTTTTCATTACAAAAAATACTAAACTTTGACAAAAAGTAATTTTTATTGTCATAATTGTGATTTCATAATATTTAAATATGAATCCAGCTGAAAAATACTTGTGAAAAGAGTCTTTCAGTCAGTCAAATAGCAAATAGTGGAGCTCTGCAGCATCTGCTGGTAAAAGTGATCATTTTTTTACTTTTAAAACTGTATTTGAAGTAAAAACATTAATAAACAGATTAAAATTATGTTTGTTTAAAAAAAAAAAAAAAATTATTTTGTTACAAAATTACATTTGTAGAAGGTCTCTGGAGAACGAAGACCGCACAAGGGTTAATGCAGATGAGTTTAAAATAAGGAATATGAAACTTAAAAATGAATTATGCGTGTTATTTGAGTTGTGAACTGTCTAAATCATCTTTTTGAAGTCTAGACAGATGAATTGTGCTTATCCGTCGCTGATGTAATCTCCGTTGGTTGAGTTTGCTCGTGTAAACAGTGCTTTATGGATGATTACATCACGTCTCTTCATTTATAATTATTGTCTGTGGTAACTGGCAGCGTGTCACAAATGCTGTTTTTGGTGTTGAAATGCATTTGAGGGAATCACAGTCCACGGATGTTTTGAACACTAGACAGAGTACACACAGCTCTCTGTGGGGAAGCGTGTGGGAAAGTTGGGAGTCAACGGGAGGAAAGTGGTGGTTTTCCAAAACGACTGTGAGATATCAGAATCACTTATTCAGAGATGAGCTAGTGTGATGAATCTCAGACCTTCTCTCTTTACGTTTATTTAGCAGGCATTTCTAAATGAGTATTTTCATTTTTTACATTATTTATTTATTATTTAATTAATATCTTTTTCTTTTAGATTTACATATATATTTTATTTATACTTAATATTTAATTATTATTGTTATTACCTTTATTATTATTATTATTATTATTATTATTATTATTAAATATTTAATTACGTAAAGGGAAATGCTTTTAGATATGTTAAATATATTTAATATTTTTATCTATATATCTTTTCATTTTGTTATTATTATTATTAATTTAATTATTTTTTGAACATTTAAAAAATATTTTTTTTATTTAATATTTAATTATTAATTAATTCTTTTATTTTATTTATTTATCTTTAGAAAATGTAAAAAAAGCTAATTTGTTTAAGAGCACATTTTTCGTCACATGTGTTCATGAGTTTTATTTACTCACTTTAGTTTCGACGTGGAAGTCAACAGCAGATAAAGAAAACGGGTAAAGCAGTAAAAAAGTAATTGTTTATATTTTTTTATTTATTTTGAAAATTGTTTATTTTATTTTATTTTTTTATTTAATATTATATTTAATATTTTCATCTATCTTTTTAATATTTTATTAGTGTTATTTAATTATTTAAATAATTTAATAATTTAAGAATTATTAAAAGAAATTTAAAAATATTAAGAATTATTTAAAGAACTAATATATATATTTTTTTATTTAATTATTAATTAATAGTTTGATTTTATTTATATATTTTTATCTATATACCTTAATATTTTATTGTTGGTATTATTTATTTAAGTATTTAAAGAATTTAATCATTTTAGAATAATTTAAATAATTTATTTATTTAAAAGAATATATTTATTTTATAAATGATCTATTTAATATTTTATTTAATATTTTATCTATATATCTTTTTAATATTTTATTAGTATTATTTATTTAATTATTTAAATAATTTCATTATTTAAGAATTATTTATAGAATTTTAAAAATATTTTAAATTATTTTTATATTTTTTTTTATTTTATTTTATTAAACTTTCTTCAGAAAATAAAAAAAAAGCTAATTAAAAGAAGCTCATTATCCATGCGTCTTCTCCATATGTGCTCTTATTTTCATAGATGGGTTTATTTACTCGCTCACTTTAGTTTTGACGTGGAAGTCAACAGCAGATCAAAGAAAACTCGTGAAGCGGTAATGAGTCTGACATCTTGTGTCTGAGGCCGAGAGTTTTCCCTCTCATGTGGTTTCAGTGATCCTATAAACATGTAAACTGTGTTTCACTCGGATAAACAGCGTTCTGCTTGAAGTTCTGACCACAGGAGGAGAGAAACGAGTGAGATGAGAGATCACAGCCGTAAATCTGCAGGTTTAGACACTTAGATTGGAGCGTTTCTTGAATCCTGCTGGTCGGATATAAATCCTGCAGAATTTGTAACAGATCAAAATATTTCTCTGTAATCTCTGCGTTCATGCTTGTTTTGGACACGTTCTTCATAATATATTATTATGAGCTTCCTGATTCCAGTGATAGTGAAGTCAACAGGAAACAGGGAAGAACAGGTCGACCTTTGCCGTGACAGACTAAATCCCAGGAACGCTGATGGATTATCCAGAGAGATCCCGAGTGTCTTAAAGGGATTGCTAACCCAGAATAGTGTTCATTTTGTCGGCTGTTTTATTTATTCATTTATTGCTTTTATATATCACTGATTCAATTATTAGTTATTTTTATTAGTTTTTGTTTTATTATTAACTTTTTTATTACTAATTATTTTACATTTACGTTTACTTATTAGTGTTTTGTTTTGATTTGGTTTTCATTTTAATAAAAATTATTATTTTAATTTAACTTTTTTTTATTTTTCTTATTTTTTTTTTTATTCTTGACTATTTATTATTATTAATTGCTCTATTTTGATTGTTTTTATTTTAAAGTTTTTAAAGTTTTTACATTTTTATGGTTTAATTACATAGTGAGTTTTATTTTGATTTGTTTTTAATTTAATAATTATTATTTAATTATTTATTAATTATTAATTTAATTATTTATTTTAATTTAACGTATGATTTCATAATTATTTTTTGTTTTAGTTTTATATGTAGTTTTTTATTAAGTGATTTATTTTGATTTATTTTTATTTTTTTTTAATTTTACATTTTTATGGTTTAATTACTTAAGTGTTGTAAGTGTTTTATATTGTTTTGTTTTTATTTTAATAAGTATTTAATAATCAATTTATTTTGATTTATTTTAATTTAACTTATTTATTATTTAATTACTAGTTATTTTTATTATTTTTTATATTTATTTTTTATTTAATTGTTTTTTATTTAAATTTTTGCATTTTTATGGTTTAATTACATATTATTAGTTTTATTTTGTTTGTTTTTAAAATAAATTTATTTTAATATTAATATTATATTATTGATTATAATATATAATAATATAATAATACATTAGTGTTACATTTTTATTATTTAATTACTTATTAGTGTTATATTTTTCCTGTTTTAATTTGATCACTTTACAATATGGTTTCATTAGTTATCGTTAGTTAAACACAAGCATTTATTAATCTTAGTTCATGTTAACTTCATCATTTACTCTACAGATGTGTGTGGAGTGAGTTTTGACTTCGTTTACTGCTTCTCATTTACTATGTTTAGTCGTCAGCCTCGGCAGGAATGTTTGTAAAATTCTCTGCGAGAGTTTCCAGCTGCGTTTACTGACTCCAGCAATTAGTATCCCGGGAGAAGCAGCCGGAGTGAGTTTTGACTCTTGTTCTCACATTAGAGTCATTAACTCCTCTGATGGAGGCAGAGGCCGTCTGTGTTCGCTGACGTCTGTGACGGTCCTGATCCAAACACACACACGCATGCAGTCAAACCGTGTGTGTGTGTGTGTGTGTGTGTGTGTGTGTGTGTGTGTGTCACAAGCACATGAACACAAGCGCTGTGAGGGACGATATAGCCGGCCTGAGTGAATACTGCAAATAAATAAATAAATATTTATTTAGCAAATTCTTTTTTTTTTTAATCCTAAGTGACTTTAAATAGTTTTTATTTCATTTATATTTTATTTAGCAGACACTTATTAATTTATTATTATTATTATTTTTTATTTTTATTTTTTTATTTTTTTAGCAAACTCAGTTTTCCTTTAGTGACTTAAAGTTGTAGAATTTTTTATTTTATTTAGCAGACTCTTTTATTTCTTGTGATTTTTAAATAGATATAGAATGAATTTATTTATTTATTTATTTGTTTATTTGTTTGTTTGTGTGTTTATTTAGCAGACTCCTTTATCCTTAGTGGCTTAAATTTTATTTTATTTTTTTATTTATTTATTTATTATATATATATATTTTTTTTTTGCAGACTCTTTTATCCTTAGTGGCTTAAAATAGATGTAGAATTTATTTGTTTTATTTCATTTTTTTATTTTATTTTATTCCATTTTTTTTCTTAGTGACTTAAAATAGATGTAGAGTAGAAATTAATTTAATTAATTAATTTTTTATTATTTTATGGTATCCTTAGTTATTTAAAATAGATGTAGAATTTATTCATATATTTATTTTATCAAATTTTGTTTATTTATTTATTTTTATTTTATTTTATTTTGTATTTTTTTCTTAGTGACAAAATAGACGTAGAATTTATTTTATTTTAATTTATTTCACTTTATTTTATTTATTTTTTATTTTTTATCATTAGTGATTTAAAATGTATGTAGAATTTTTTTTTTCTTAGCAATTTAAAATAGATGTAGAATTTTATTTTAATTTATTTCATTTTATTTTATTTTATTTTTTATTTTATCCTTGGTGATTTAAAATATGTGGAATTTTATTTACATATTTTATTTCATTTTGTTTTTCATTTATTTTATTTTATTTTATTTTTTATTTTTTTCTTAATGACTTAAAATAGATGTAGAATTTTATTTTATTTAGTTTTTTTTCATCCTTAATGATTTAAAATTGATGTAGAATTTTTTTTATTTATATATTTTAGCAGATTCTTTTATCCTTAGTGACTTAAAATTAACTTAATGACTTAATTTTTTTTTTAAATATTTATTTTAGCAGATATTTTTTATCAAAGGTCACTTATAAATTAGGAATACAAGAAGCGATTTATCCTAGACATTGTGTCTATATTCTCTAAAAACAAATCTTTTATTTTGCCTCTCAGGTAAATTGACTTTGTATGTTTTTCTTCTACACTCAGTTTCTCTTCAGGATGATCTTTACTGTCATGAATGATCAGTCTGAAGAGGACGAGTTACTTTATTATAGTATTAATAAACTGTCAGCATGTTTATATCGAGAGACCAGGATAATAATTCACGGTAACTTGATGCTCTTGTGCTTGCGTGTGTGTGTGTGTGTTTCTGCATGTGTGTGTGTGTGTGTGTTTCTGCATGAGGTTTGATGGTGATCATTCCCTGTCAGACACAAACGCTTCAGATGTCTCTCTCTCTCTCTCTCTCTCTCTCTCCACAGGAGGAGCTCATGACAAAGTTAGTGCACTAGATAGTGTTATCTGGTATCTGTGTGTGTGTGTGTGTGTGTGTGTGTGTGTTCTCTAACCCAGCGACACACTCTCGATCATCTCTCTCAGTCTCTAGTGTTGTCTGGAGTCACAGAGGGTTTGATGGAGAGGTCGAGGTCAGGAGAGCGTGTGCTGCTGTCAGTCATCATGTCCATGTGTTTATTCACGGCCGTGGCATTAATGCTCTTGTGTGTCGTATAAATAGCAGCAGTGACATTCACCTCCACACATTGTTACAGAAGAGAGAGAGATTGATCAGAAACACCAGCTCAGGTTTAACCAGTTAAACGCTTGAGACAGTGGAGCCATCTAGTGTTGATAGTTAGTACTGTTCAAGATAAACATTTTAAAGCTGCACCCAGAAATTCGGCCTCACTTAAAATGTCTAATAAAATTAAAATTAATTTTAGAAATAATAATCAGTTTGAAAGGTTTAATTTTGCAAGTTTTAAACAAGATATTATAATAATATATAAATATATAATAATAAAAATATATTTATAATATTTATTATTATTATTATAAGTAGATATTATATTTATAAATTATATATACATTATGAAATAATTAATTATGCATTGTGTATCATATAACAAATATGTGTATATATTTATGTACTATTTTTATATTATTATAAACATAATAATTATTTTATAATAATAATGATAATAATAATAATAATATTTATAAATATAAATATCATGTATTATATTTATAATATATAAATTATTAAATAATAAAATTAGGCATTATGTGTATTATATAACAAAATGAGTATATATATATATATATATATATATATATATATATATATATATATATATATATTTCTAAATATTCTATATTATATTTATGTCTTATATTCATAAATTATATAAATCATTATCTGTTAGAAAAATTTATTTAAAAAATAATAATCTGTTTGAAAGGTTTAATTTAGTGAGTTTTAAACAAATTTAGGTTTAAAAGGTTTTAAAAATTTTAGTTGCCACTTTGTTCAGTTACTAACAACTAAAATCATAAAAAACATTTTTTTTTAATGTCATTTTCATTTATAACTATGTAGACATATTTAAAAAATAATAAAAATGACAACAAACCCATTAAATAAAACTTTAAAATAAAAAAATATAAATACAATATAAAAATAAAATATAAATAAATAAAAACAAATTTCAAAATGTTAATAAAACTATAAATATAATATAAAAATAAAATATAAAGATAAATAAATAAAATCTAATTCAAAATATTAATAAAAACTATAATAATAGCTCAGTGATACTAAAAAACTATTAGTAATTACCTATAAAAAATGTATTTTTTTTATTTTCCCCTTTAATGTGTTGAATATCAGCACTTAATCTACTGACAATTAAATTTGGGATTAATTTTTTTATTTTTTTAAATGAAATCCAATACTTTATTAAAAGATGTTCTGTAGTTATAGGACACATTTCGAATTACTTTTGCATGCAGAATTTAAATTAACTTTTGCTCATTTGCACTAATAATAATAAATATAATCAATAAATATAATAATATTTTCTGGTCTTTTTATTCCCATAGTGGACCTCAGAGTATTCTTAAGTAAGTAGAAGCAGAGTGAGTGTGAATTATGGGGTGATTTCTGTCTCTTCTCTGATTCTCTCGTCTTCTCTCATCCCTCTCTCATCACCTGTAGAAAGACTCCTCCCAGGTAAACAGGTGTGACAGGTGTTTTATCTGCAGCAGGTGTTGTCGTGGATGTTTAGTGATGTTGTGTGTGTCTGTGTGTATCAGAACGGCCCGGAAGCCCGTCCTGGAGCCGGAGCTGAACCACGTCTCTCCTCTCAGCGACTCCAGTAAGAAGCGTCTGATGGAGGACACGGAGGACTGGCACCCGCGCACCGGCACGTCTCAGTCGCGCTCCTTCAGGATCCTGGCGCAGATCACCGGCACAGAGAACGGTAGGAGCCCATCAACTCTTTCCTGTGCGCTTTTAAAGGCTTAAACGCTGTAATTCACAGTCTGTCCCTCTTCTGTCCTCTAGATCAAGCTCAGGAGAACCGGCCTGGAAAGAAGTGAGTTCAGATCTTCTGTTCCTCTCCATCACATCTGGTGTTCCTCTGATTATCCACAATCTTCCCTCTGATCAGAGCGTGTCTTTCTGTTAGTCATGAAATAGGATTGTGGGTAATCAGTGCTGAACATATGTTTTGTTTCAGAATCTAGTGAGCTGCTTTGCTGTCCACAAAGATGAAACTGAATAATGCTGATGCCGAGATATGGATGAAATAATTATTTATTTATTTATTTTTTTAATTATAAAGTTCTATAATATAAATTATTATATTAATTAAAATATAAATGTTATATAATATAATTTGCTACAAACAAAATATTTTTTTTAATTTTTATATTATTAATATATTATTGCATATTATTATTACTTCATAAATAATATTTTTACTATTTATAAATATTATAAATATATTCTATGTATTTATAAATTATTTTATTATTATATATTATTGTTGCATAATTTTTTTTAATAAATAGTAAATCATAATTGTATTATATTGATAAATTATATATAAATTATGAAATAATACAAATATGCATTGTGTATTATATGATAACGTGTATATATTTTTATGTATTTATAATTTTATAGTATTAATAATAATAATAATATTACTATTTTTATATATATATATATATATATATATATATATAAAACAAGTATATAAATATTATTTTTTATTTATATATTAATAATATATTATTAATATATATTATCATTATAGAAATATTATTTATAAATTCTATATAAGTTATTAAATAATACATTTTTGCATTTTGTGTATATAACATTTTATTATATTTATAAATATTATAATTTTATAGTAATATTATTAATAATAATATAACAATAATTTATATATAAGTATATAAATATTTATTTTATATTGCATATTATTATTATTATTATTACTTCATAAATAATATTTTTACTATTTATAAATATTATAATATATTCTATGTATTTATAAATTATTTTATTATTATATATTATTGTTGCATAAATATTTTTAATAACGTATAAATATAGTAAATTATAATTGTATTATATTGATAAATTATATATAAATTATGAAATAATACAAATATGCATTATGCGTATTATATGATAACGTGTATATATTTTTATGTATTTATAATTTTATAGTATTAATAATAATAATATTATTACTATTATTATTAATATATATATATATATATATATATAACAAGTATATAAATATTATTTTTTATTTGTAATATATTATTGTATATTAATAATATATTATATTATTAATATATATTATCATTACATAAATATTATTTATAAATTATATATAAATTATTAAATAATACAATTTTGCATTTTGTGTATATAACATTTTATTATATTTATAAATATAATTCTATAGTAATATAATAATAATATAACAATAATTTATATATAAGTATATAAATATTATTATTTTACATTATGTATTATGTTATTATTAATAATAATATACTATATTTATATATATATATATTATAATTATGTATTATTTATAAATGATATATAAATGATTAAATAATAAAAATATGCATTGTGTATTATATAATATGTGTATATATTTATTATATTTCTAAATATGTTTATAAACATAATTATTAATAATAATATTAAGATATTAAAATATAATATCTTTTAATAATAGTATTTTTGTATGTGTGTATAATATATAAATATATTTATGTGTTATATTCATAAATATATAAATCATTAAATAATAAAGTTATGCATTGTGTGTATTATATAACAAATATTATGTATGTGTATAAATAATATAAAATATAACAATATAATAATACAGATATATATGTAAAATTGTTAAAATTGTTACACAATATTTACTTTTGAAACCAGTAACTGTGTATCAGTTGAAACTGAGCAACACTCGATCATTCAGCTCACAGACGCTCATCTTCGTCTCTGAACTGGTTCACAGTGTGAGTGTGTGTCGTTTCTCTCTCTGTCCTCCTGCTTCTGTTTAATCAGTTTATCGTCTGTCTGTCCTTCTCTCTCTCTCTCTCTCTCTCTCTCGTCTGACCGTCAGGGTGACTAAAGTGGACCCAGAGCTGGTCCGGCCTCAGTACAACAAGCTGAGAGACTGGCATCACGAGGTCTCGGCCCGAACGCTCAATGTGTAGATCCGTCTGATGTTCCCTGAATCCAGCAGATCAATATCCCTATATCCGTTTGTTTCTCTCTGTCTGTTCCTGCTGCTCCTCTGACGTCTGTACTTTCTTTCATCGCTCTGAGACTTTGAATAAAGCCTTTCTTTCGTCTTTCTGCATCTGTTGTGTCTCTTCTTTTCTCTGTTTTCTTCTCTTCTTCAACTGCTGAAACGGCACACAAATGATCCGGCGTTCGGTTTTGAAACTGATTCCATGAACAATTCTCTGCTTTCAGGATACACTGCTGTTCAAAAGTTTGGGATCAGTAAGATTTTTTTAATTTCATTCAGTCTAAAGTGACAGTAAAGACATTTATAATGTTACAAAAGATTCCGTTTCAAATAAATCCTGTTCTTTTGAACTTTCCATTCATCAAAGAATCCTGAAAAATAAAATGTATCAGTTTTCACAAAAATATGAGCTGTTTTCAACATTGATAATAATCATAAATGTTTCTTGAGCAGCAAATCATCATATTAGAATGATTTCTGAAGGATCATGTGACACTGAAGACTGGAGTAACGATGCTGAAAATTCAGCTTTGCATCACTGGATATAAATTACACTTTACTATATATTCACATAGAAAACAGTTATTTTAAATCATAAAAATATTTCACTATTTTTAATGTATTTTCAATCAAATAAATGCAGCCTTGATGAGCAGAAGAGACTCTTTTCAAAAACATTAAAATAATCTTAATTATTATTTATTTAAAATAATCTTAATTATTATATTATTTATTTATTTTTATTTATTTATACATTGTATACATTATACTTTATAGTAATATTTCACTATTTATAATGTATTTTTGTTCAAATAAATGTAGCCTTAGTGAGCAGAAGAGACTCTTTCAAAAACATTCAAATTATCTTAATGATTTCAAAAGATTTGGCCTAATATAAATATATAACTTTATATAATTATAAAGTTATATAATGTAATATAATATAAATTATTATATTATATTAATTATAAATGTTATTATATATATATATAAATAACAATAATAATACATTATTATATATTATTATTACAAAATATTTATAAATATGTATTTATGTACTGTTTATAAATTATATATAATTATTAAACAATACAATTATGCAGTATGTGTATTATATGACAGTATATGTGTATATATTTTTAAGTATTATATTTATAAAAAAATTATTATTATAGTATTATTATTATTAATATATTATTAGTGTATATATATATATATATATATATATATATATATATATATATATATATATATATATATATATATATATATAGTATTATTTTATAGGATTTATATATTATTATATATGTTATTAATAATAATTAAAAAAATCTTTTAAATTATTTATAAGCTTATTTACCTATTATATATTATTATTACTACATAAATTATTATTGTTATTTTTAATAATATTTATAAATATTTTAAACAGTATATTATAATTATGTATTATATTTATAAATTACATATAATTTTTATTTTATTATTTATATTTTATTTATTTATATTTATCATTGATCTGCTGCTGTTCTCTGATCATCCTGAGAAATACTGGCTTTTACTGGATAGTTTTACTGCAGATGTGAAAGATGTTATTCAGACGTACTCTTGCCATTCAGCCAGTTTCTGTGCTTCCTCGTTCAAGCTGTATTTGTGTGTCTGTTGCTAATATAAAACGGCACTCATGAATCTCAGCGGTTGATCAGTCAGAACATGTGACACGACAAACACTCGATCCCACAATCCCTTTATAGAGCCCATCTATGACATTTTTATTAGTGATAAATAATAGATATGATTTCACCTTCTGCCCTCCCTATTTATCTCTCTCTCCTTCAGTCTCTCTATCCATTTGTAGTCGTCACATGTGTCCTCAGGAGTCAAAGAACCATCAGAACTAATAGTGAAGAAAATGAAATGTTTCACGTTCAGATCTGAGGAGTGATTATATATTAATGCATCCATTCACTTTAATGCACCTTCATCATTCGCCAGAAGACTGACGCAGTTCTGATAGTGGACAGAAGGTGGCAGCACTGCACTGCGTTTCATCTTATTAGTGAAGATAAATCACTTTTAACACTTTATGTGTGTCAATTTTTTATTTTTTTTGGATCAAAAATACAGTAAAAATAGTGAAATATTTTTATGATTTAGAACAGCTGTTTTCTATGTGAATATTAGTTAAGCTGTAATTTATTCCTGTGATCAAAGCTGATTTTTCTTCAGTCTCCAGACGGATATCTGGCAGTAACAGAATGTGTTTTGGTTTCATGTGGTGATCAATAAAGATTGGAGGTTTAATTGGGCGTATGTTGGCTCTCCGTGGAGTAAATGAATGTTGCGGTGAGTGGACGGTCACCTGCTGGCTCTGTGTTTCACGTGTTTCCAGCTGGTCACTGCATATGTGTCCGGTGTGACCTCTGCCCCGAGCATTGCATTGGAGCGTAACAGATGGTAAAACCATGATATTTTTAGATATACCATCATATACAGTATATCTGAAGTCATTTTTTGTGACCGGTGTGATTGAGTCGACATTTAAACAACACAAAAATGAGACAATAAGGCTGTTTTTATTAACAATAATATTTTTTGCATTTTCATGACAATTAAATATAATTATTATTCTATTATTATTATTCTCAGTGATGATTAGACTTTCGTGGCTGTAATATAATATAAAATTCTGTAATAAATTGTATTTAAATTAGATTATACTATATTAAATGCTGTACAATAAGTGCTATTATGACGTATAAATATTTTACAATTTAATTATTATTTTTAAGCAATTTACAGCAATGAGATGATTTTACAAGATGTTTAATTCATGAAATTAATGTAACCGTAAAGAACGTTTTATTATATTTTTAATTATATTTTTTATTAACTCTTTTGTACAAAGCATGAATATGAGGTACAAAAATATTTTATTCATCAAAAATAAATAGATAAATAAAGTACAACAGCATTGGATGATTGAGATACAGAAAATATTAATCATAATAAAATAGTCTATTTTCTTTATGCAAATATTATTAGAATATAATATATATTATTAGAATTTATATATATATATATATATATATATATATATATATATATATATGAGAGAGAGAGAATTTTACTATTTATATACTGTTATAGTGTTTTGAATTTTAATTTTAGTTTAAGTAATTTTTATGTGTTTTTGTCATTTTTATTAGGATTTCATAGTGTTTGTTTTAGTAATTATTATTCTAAAATAGTTAAATAAGCTTATAAAATAATGTAAAATATTTTAAGACTAATAAGTCTAATATTTAAATGTAATTTTGTAATTATCAATTATTATTAGAAACTAAATGTTTATTAATATTTTGAATTATTTTCTGTTTTAATTTTAGTAATTTTATGTGCTTTTTGTCATTTTTATTAGGTTTTAATAGCTTTGTTTTAGTAATTATTATTAAAAATAAATAGTTAATAAATAAGCTAATAAAATAATTTGAATTTTTTTAAGCTTAAGTAATATTTAAATGTAATTTTTAAAATTATCAATTATTTTTGGAAACTATATAAATATATATTATAATATATTTTTTTTATTATATCAGTGTAATTTTACTATTATTTGTATACTATTACAGTGTTTATTATTATTTTGAATTATTTTATTTTTATATTTTCTGTTTTAATTTTAGTGTAAGTAATTTTTTATGTGCTTTTGTCATTTTTATTAGGATTTCATAGTGTTGTTAGTTTTTAGTAATTATTATTCTAAATACATTTTTTAAGACTAATAAGTCTAATATTAATGTAATTTTTTAATTATCAATTATTATTAGAAACTAAATATATATATTTCTATTATATTCAGTGTAATTTTACTATTATTTGTGAACTATTATTGTGTTTATTAATATTTTGAATTATTTTATTTTTATATTTTCTGTTTTAATTTTAGCAATTTTATGTACTTTTTGTCATTTTTATTAGGTTTTAATAGCTTTGTTTTAGTAATTATTATTAAAAATAAATAGTTTATAAATAAGCTTATAAAATAATTTGAATTTTTTTAAGCTTAAGTAATATTTAAATGTAATTTTTAAAATTATCAATTATTTTTGGAAACTATATAAATATATATTATAATATATATTTTATTATATTCAGTGTAATTTTACTATTATTTGTATACTATTATAGTGTCTATTAATATTTTGAATTATTTTATTTTAATTTTAGTTTAAGTAATTTTTTATGTGCTTTTGTCATTTTTATTAGGATTTCATAGTGTTGTTTGTTTTAGTAATTATTATTCTAAATACATTTTTTAAGACTAATAAGTCTAATATTAATGTAATTTTTTTTAATTATCAATTATTATTAGAAACTAAATATATATATTTCTATTATATTCAGTGTAATTTACTATTATTTGTGAACTATTATTGTGTTTATTAATATTTTGAATTATTTTATTTTTATATTTTCTGTTTTAATTTTAGTAATTTTATGTACTTTTTGTCATTTTTATTAGGTTTTAATAGCTTTGTTTTAGTAATTATTATTAAAATAAATAGTTAATAAATAAGCTTATAAAATAATTTGAATTTTTTTAAGCTTAAGTAATATTTAAATGTAATTTTTAAAATTATCAATTATTTTTGGAAACTATATAAATATATATTATAATATATATTTTTATTATATTCAGTGTAATTTTACTATTATTTGTATACTATTATAGTGTTTATTAATATTTTGAATTATTTTATTTTAATTTTAGTTTAAATAATTTTTTTATGTGCTTTTGTCATTTTTACTAGGATTTCATAGTGTTGTTTGTTTTAGTCATTATTATTCTAAATACATTTTTTAAGACTAATAAGTCTAATATTAATGTAATTTTTTAATTATCAATTATTATTAGAAACTAAATATATATATTTCTATTATATTCAGTGTAATTTTACTATTATTTGTGAATAATTATTGTGTTTATTAATGTTTTGAATTATTTTATTTTTATATTTTCTGTTTTATTTTTAGTAATTTTATGTGCATTTTTGTTAACTTTGTCATTTTTATTAGATTTTAATAGCATTGTTTGTTTTAGTAATTATTATTAAAAATAAATAAGCTTATAAAATAATTTGAGTTTTTTTTTTTTTAAGCTTAAGTAATATTTAAATGTAATTTTTTTTTAATTAATTATCAATCATTTTTAGAAACTATATATAATAATTGTTTAAATTATCGATTATTTTTTAGCTTTTTAAAAATTAATGTTTTATAAAGCATTATGTATTATATAAGATTGATTTCTGTTATTTTCTTCAAGCAAAATCAAATTTTGTATTTATTTACTGTTATTTCAGTGTGAGATGTGACCCGGTCATGTGGTCGACAGGTTTAATGTCACAGTGAATCAAGGGCGTTTCGGCCGCGCTCGTTGTTTTGTTGGCTCTGTTTTTCTTCATTATCAAACCATCTGGGACCGCTGCGCCGACGGGCCGCGTGAATTTGATCAATCTGCTCATGTTTGGAGGCAGAACGTCCCTGTGTGGAGGTTCACGCTCCGCCGGCTCTCACAGGGTCAGTTCGCTGTCGTTCCCGTCACATGTTCTCTGTTTGAACATCCTGCGCTTTGACCACACGTTTGCATGAGAATCTAGAGCTTATACAAACACATTCACATTAAAGTGCTTATTTTGTTGTCTAGCACTGAAAGTCTGGTGTGTTCTCTTGTGTTTCTCTCCAGCGAGGCCGCAGAGGAGGCTCAGCCCAGCTCTCATGTCACGTCTTCTGTCAAAACGATGACCAAAACTCCCGCCGGAGCTCCTCGACAGGGCAACGGCGTCCCTCCACCTGCGGCCAAAAGCTGGCATTCTGGGAACGCTGCAGGTGAGATGCTCCCTAGATCTGCTTTGTGTTTATTCCTTAAAGAGATTCAGCCACAGCAAACATCGTTTACATGCTTTCTAAAGGAAAACGGATATTAAGCATTAATAAATATTTGTATTATTTTCTATGTATTCTTATACAGGCACAATTTATATTTGTCTTCAAAAATGATCTCAAGCATTTCAGCAGAAACCTTCAGTCAAATCTCTGTCTCTATTCCAGTGTTAATTTTATATTATTTATATACTATTTATTGAGTATTTTTTAATATTTTAAATTAGATTTTTATATTTGTTGCCAAATTAAGTATAATTAAGTTTAAGTTTTTAATATTATGGTTTTAGTTTGTAATAACAACACTGAATTTTATATTATATTGTATTATATTATTATATACTTTTATAGTGTTTATTAATATTTTGAATTATTTTATTTTTATATTTTTTTAAGTTTTGTTTACATTTTTAATAGCTTTAAGGTTTTAATAACTTTATTTGTTTATGTTTTGGTAAT
Source organism: Megalobrama amblycephala (assembly GCF_018812025.1). Classification (NCBI taxonomy): domain Eukaryota; kingdom Metazoa; phylum Chordata; class Actinopteri; order Cypriniformes; family Xenocyprididae; genus Megalobrama; species Megalobrama amblycephala. Next base: position 61,647,802 of record NC_063045.1, read on the forward strand.
TATTATTATTATAAATAAATAGTTAATAAATAATCTT